>NC_091469.1:118729674-119029674 GCF_036971445.1 Narcine bancroftii | reverse complement strand
CTGAAATATATTTACTGAGGTAGTCTCCACTGCTTCAATGGGCAGCAAATTCCATAGATTCATCACTCTCTGGGAAAACAGTTCCTCTTTATCGCCATCCTAAATCTACTACCCTGAATCTTGAGGCCATGTGCCCTAGTTCTGGTCTCTCCGACCAATGGAAACAACTTACCTACCTCTATATTTTCTATGCTGTTTTTAATCTTATATGTTTCTATTAGATGCCCTCTCATTCTTCTAAATTCTAGTGAGTACTGTCCCAGATGACCCAGTCTCTCCTCATAGGCTAACTCCCTCATCTCTGGAATCAACCTGGTGAACATCCTTTGCACCACTTCCAAAACCAGTACATCTTTCCTCAAGGAAGGAGACCAGAACTCCACGCAATACTCCAGATGCAACCTCACCAGTACTTTGTAGAGGTGCAGCATAACCTTCCTTATCCTATTTAAATTCAACCCCCCGGTAATGGCCAGCATTCCATTTGCTTTCTTGATAGCCTACTGTACCTGCAAACCAACCTTTTGCGATTCATGAACAAGCACTCCCAAGCCCTTTTGCTTTCCAGCATGCTGCAATCGCTTTCCATTTAAATAATAATCTGATCTTCCAATTTTTCCTTCCAAAGGAGTAACCTCACATTTACCAACATTATACTCCATCTGCCAGACCCTTGCCCACTCACTCCAGATACCTCACTATTTCTTCTTTAATAATAGCCAAGCATTTTCCCAACTACAGATGTTAAATTTACTGGACTATAGTTCCCTGCCTTTTATGTACATCCTTTTTTGAATAGTGGTGTGACATTCACTGTCTTCCATTCTGCCAGGACCTGCCCAGAGTCCAGAGAATTTTAATAAATTATCACCAAAGCCTCGATAATAATTTCAGCCATTTCTTTCAGTACCCTGGGATGTATTCCATCAGGGCCAGGGGACGTACCTATCTTTAAACCCTCAAGTTTGCTCAGTACTACCTCTTTAATGATAGCTATTGCATCCAGGTCCTCACCTTCCATGACATCCAAAACATCTGTCTTTGACATGGTTTATACGTGTCCTCCACCATGAAGACTGACATAAAATAGTAAATCAAAGCCTCAGCCCTTTCTTCATTACTCAATACCCTCTCATCATCCAAGGGACCTACCTTCACTTTAGCCACCCTTTTGTGCTTTATATAATTATTAAAAATATTTACTGTTCATTTTTATATTTTGTACTAATCTTTTTTTGTAATCTACCTTTCCTCCCTTTATTATTCATTTCATGGTTCTTTATTCCTTTTTAAAGTTTTCCTAAACTAGTTTCCCACTGCTCTTGGCAACTTTGTACACACAAACTTTTAGTTTAATGCCTTTTTTTTAACCTTAGTTATCCAAGGCTGGCTGTCCCCTCCCTTACTATCCTTGCTTTTAACTGCAATATACTTAACAGAACTGTGAAAAATCTCTGAAAATCTTCCACTGTTTCTCAACCATCTCCCCACATATCTTGCATTCCCAGTTTACCCTGGCCGACTCCTCCCTTATTCCCATGTAGTTTTTTTAATTGTTTAGACATAATACACTGGTTTTCGACCAAAGTATTGTACCTTCCATTTGTATGTTCTTCATTAAGTGTCCTAGAAAGTTATAGTCTGTGCCTTTCAAACGTCCAAATGCAACTGAACAATAAAACGTAATTAGAAAATCACATGTGGTTGGAAAGCTTGTAGCCGTGACAGTATGTTGTTATCTGCCTACACGGTCACTACTCAATTCTGCATTTAGCTTCAACGACAGGGGGTTAATTTCAAGACCTTGAAATAACATTCTAAATGTGATCTGAAGGTTAGTTACACATGATTCAATGCTAAATTCTATCCATGTCTTCTGCTTTAGTAATCCGTCAGTGTAAAACCACCTCAAATTCAGTTGGCTTTCTGTGTGACGATCGCAGAACCTGTATCATTTCTACACAGATGTGCAATGGCAAAGTAGACTGCAGCAATGGTGAAGATGAATCAGATTTGTACTGTGGTATGTATTTAATTCAAATGTCAATTAATCTTTGCACATAGATTGAAGTACTTGGTAGATCTGATAACTCATCTCATTGCTTTACTAGAATACATTATTTGATTTTGTTCCAACTTAGAGAAAACATATTAAAGTACTGAGTATGCTAAAAATCTGAAATATTTTACATATCAGGCAAGAACTGTGGAGAAATACAAAATTCAAACTGTAGCACAGAGGCAGACAGGAAATAGGTCAAAGGTCACTAACCCCCTCTCCATGTCAATGAATAACAAATCTGCCCATAGCCACTGTCATGTTCCAATTGGTCATCTTCCTCACCTACAATCATGTGATTCAATTCCTAGGTCGGTCTCTAACCCCAGGAGTATAAAAAGGTACATGTGCATGATTTTTTCTATTTGTTACCCTGAACCCGCTCCTGGCTGCAATCCATAGGCAGCACTGAAGAACCAATTGTGAGGTGTGTGCTGAGAAAGGGGTGGATGATCAGTCTTGGCATGCACCTGGGTGAATCACTGTAGTTCATCCAGTTTAACTTACACATTCATAGGATAGCTAAATAGCTTCTTTAATCCACGTGGCATGCCTCTACGTTGGAGAAGGTGTGGCAGATAATGTTTGTTTTATTTCTCAGTAGTTCTAGATACCTTCCGTAGGTAACTGTAGCTCAGGTAACCTGCATGCTAGTGAGATTGATTTGCGTGGGGTTGAGCTTTGTTTCCCATTTATAAATAAATTCCACATCTTTACTTCTAACATGTGTCCAGGGTTGTCACTCCTTGAAACCTTTGAATTTGTTACTTGGACCATCACCACCACATGGCCTTTATCACTATTTGACAGTCTGATGGGTTTCTTTACAGTTGCTGTCTTGTCTGATGTACATTTCCAACATTTTCCACTCTGGAATTAAAGAAATTATGATAATAGTAGGCTTTATTTGTCGTTTTAATTTAAAACAAAATGAGACATTTCCCCGCACCCCTGTTGCTACATAAAAACAACTACAAACAGGATAGGAACAGAAGCATCAGATCCCGAAGAGGCCACTGCAAGCGACTGCTGCACCGCCACCTTGGGCCTTAGCCACCACTTTATCCCTGCAAGACAATCACAAAATTAAGCTATTTCTCTTACAAACACATCTCCAATTGCACACAACTGCTTAAAATGTATATTTTTTTAAAAAGTGCCACAATATATTGATTTTCAGAGGCTGGGTCATGGTTACAGAAGAGACAGGACAAATTATGTCTTTAGTTGTTAAAATGTCCACAAGAGACTCTTTGCCCAATCTGAAGAGGCTGCTGTGGGCTATTATCGTGCCGCCATCAAGGACAGGTTTACCCGCATCTGCTGGACTCTGGATGTTAAATTGTATTTTTTAAAGGGAAACCACCTCACAGTTCACCATCTCTTGAGGTCAAAGCCATGGCATCTTCCCCATGAGGCCCCAGCGATCCTGGACACGCATCCTCAGGACCCCAGAACCAGGCCCACGACTCTGCCACTCCACACCTCGGGACCCCCTCCTCCAACTGCGCACGTGTTATCCACAATGCCCGGCAACAGGCAACATCAACTCTGGTGGCAAAGACTGAAGGCCACAATGCCCCACCAGAGGCCTCGATCCCCTCACCCATTGAGTCTGCAACATAAGCTCTAACCCTCAGAAATTTAGTTTGGATACTTTGCGGCCTCTTTCGGAGGTCTGCTCTTGCTTGGCGTTCCCCAGATTTCATCATCCGACTCCCTGTTTTCCAATTTCCATCCTTGACTGCTCAAAGATGGAGCATGGCGCCTACTTGGGTGGGGGGGTTCCTGTAGCACCTAGTCCAGAGAGGCCACTGCGGGCTACAGCTGCGGCTTCACATGTTTATACCCCTAAGGATGGAACAGTGTCAGTAATCAATGAGTCAGAATCTGGATATCAATATGCTGATTTAATTATTTCAGAATCAGGTTTATTATCATGATCCATTTGTCCCACAATCTGTTGTTTTGTGGCAACATTATTGTGCATTAAAACAGGTGCAAAATTGCTATAAATTACATTTCCGTAATACACTATTGAAAAAAAAAATAAATGAGTGCAAAAGAGAAAGTAGTGAGGTAGTGCCTGTGGTTCATTGTCCATTCAGAAATCTGATGGTGAGGGCAAGAAGCTGGTTTTGTAACATTGGGTGATCGCCTTCAGGCTCTGGATGGTACCTGCTTCTGGATGGTAGCAGTGAGGAGGACTTGGTCTGGGTGGTGAGGATCCTAGTGGTTGCTCTCTTGAGACACTGCCTCTTGTAGATGCCCTTAATGGAGTGAAGACTAATGCCCGTGATGGCACTGGCTGAGTTCACAATTCATTATAGTCTTTTCCTGTACATCTCCATACCAGACACTGACGCTACCAGTAAAAATGCTCTACACATTAGACCTGCAGAAATTTGCAGGAGTGTTTGGTAACATACCAAATCTCCTCAAATCCATAACGAAATATAGCTGCTGATGAGCTTTCTTCATGGTTGCATCAATGTGAAGGCCCCGAGGATAGATCTTCAGAGATGTTGACACTCAGGAATTTGAAGTTTTTTTACCCACTCCACTATTGATCCTTCAATGAGGACTGGTTTGTGTCCCCTGGTTTCCCCTTCATGAAGTCCACAATAAGTTCCTTGGTTTTACATTGAGTGCTGGTCAGTGGGACTAGGAGGGTGGGGATTTGTTATGGCATGGACTAGTAGGGCCGAACTGGCCTGTTCTGTGCTTTAAGTGGTTATATGGTTATATGAGTGCAAGGTTGTTGTTGTGACCCCACTCAACCAGCTGATCTACATCGCTCCTGAATGCGTCCTTATTGCTGTCTGTTAGCAAGGTCATGGGTGTAGGGAGAATAGAGAAGTGGGCTAAGCATGCATCCTTGAGATGAGCCTGTGTTGATTATCAGTGAGGAGGAGACGTTGGTACTGATCTGCACTGACTGTGGCTTTCCGATGAGGTGGTCAAGGATCCAGTTGCAGAGGGAAGAGCGGAGGCCCAGGTTTTAAAGCTTGCTGACTAGAGGAAATGATGGTGTTGAAAGCTGAGCTGTAATCAATGAAAAGCAGCCTGATGTACATCTAGATGATCCAAAGCTGACTGGAGAGCCAATGAGATTGCATCTGCTATGAAACCATTGTGCCAGAGAGCAAACTGTTGTGGGTCCAGATCTTAGGAACGTTAATTCTGACCATGACCAACCTCTCAAGGATGTGAGCTCTACTGGGTAATAGTCACTGAGGTAACTCACTGCTCTTTGGGCACTAGTGTGATTGATGCCCTTATGAAGCAGTGGGAACCTCTGACTGCAGCAATGAGAGATTTCAAATGTCCGTGAACATTCCAGCTAGTTGGTTGGCACATATTTTCAGTACTCTGCCATCAGGGTCTGACGCCTTGTTCGAGTTTGCCTTCTTGAAAGATGTTCTGATATTGGCCTCAGAGACAGATATCACAGGGTCAGCAGTTTCTACAGGGATTCTCATTGGCACCATTGAATTCTCCTTTGCAAGTGAGCATAAAAGATGCTCAGCTCATTGGGGAGTGAAACATCGCAGTATTTATGATGTTAGGCTTTGGCTTACATCATACCTGGCAAGTATCTGATTCTGTTCCTAGCTGCACTTGGAATTGCCTCTTTGCTGTTAAGATAGACTTCCATAGGTCATACCTGGACTTCCTGTAGGTATCTGGGTCACCAGGCTTAACACCACTGATCTTGCCCTCAGCAGATTTCTGAGCAGTAGATTCTGATTATTAGTAATGAACATTCATCCTGTTATCTAATGCTATTCATGTTTAATATACTGTACACTTTGATGATGGGTTTAACCATACACTCCTTTTCCTCACAGTGAACAAGTACTATGTGCCTCGTCCTATTCTTTGCTTCTCTTCTGCTCTTTCTATGTCTGTTTATCTCATCCCTTTCACTCTGAAACCTCTCTGCCTTACTTCACATCTCCTTATCTAACCATTTTTACTGTCTAATATTCCTGCAGACTGTCCCTATGCATCTGAACACCCTATTTCCACCACTTCTCTTGACCTGCTAATTGAACAGAATGTGCCCCTAATTCCCAATTTTTCTAAACTCTTTTTCTCTGCATGACTCTCACGTTTTATAGTAAATCCATCAACAGCAAGTTAAAGAAAATTCCCAACCCTCAAGTATCAATTGAAATAAGGAAAGCTAGCAGAATAACCCTGAGCTAAAATGCCAGCCTGAGACAGCAGCACCATTTTACATTTTAAAGTTACCAAGTTAACTAAGAGCATTTGACTCCGAATATCCACTAGCTGTCTACATCAACTTATCATCAGTTATTGAGCAGTCACTGATTGTTTTGCCAAATAGTAACTGATATGATGGCACAGTATCAAACCATTGTAGGAGACTGGATCATCTCATGGATATGTTGGACATTAACAGATCTGTGAAATCATCCACTTACCATATGCCTTCCTTGCATTGATTTTTGTTTTATTTATTTGTCACATTATACCTTGCAGAGTGAGAAGAGTTGTTCCACAGGCAGTCTCACAGGTCAACTTTAACATTCATACACCTGTATAGATAACAAAATCACAATGAAAAACAATCTGCTACAAAGTAAGGACAGCATGTGGAGTTCATTTAGGAGCCTGATGCCTGTGGGGAAGAAACTGTTCTTGAGTCTGTTGGTGTGCGATTTCACATTGAACCCTTCTCACTGAATGGGGGGAGGGAGAAGAGAATGGTCCGGGATCTGATGCATAATTCAAAAGAATGGCTGCCTTTTGTAGCCAGTAGGAGATGTTGATGGGGTACATGGGAGGGGAGGATGTTCATGAAATGTTCTGAGCTGCCTTCACTCATTTCTCTAGCTTGTTCCAATCTTCAGCATTGAAGGGCCCATACCACACTGTGATGTATCCATCAAGTATATTTTCACTGGTGCACCTGTATCAGTCGTGAAGAGACTTGGATTACACTTCCTTAGTCCTCTAAAAAATTTTCTAGTAAGCACATTTAAGAAAGCAATAGCTGAAGAGCAAATGAAAGTGAGGCACCAATTATCTTTCCCAGAGACATAGAGAGCTCCAAGTTGCTATCTCCAAATTGATACTGTTACGAGCCCAGACGACCCCAAAACTCAGCAGCAATAGACATTCACCATGACTAGTAGCTACTTAAACAAAAGTTGTTTTTAATTATCTTTAAACATGAAAACAGAATCAAACTTTAACTTATCACTATTAACTTAACTACCCTAATTTCACCCCCTTCTAATTCTAAGCGCACGTGTATGTAATGTGTGGTAGATTCAAGAAAGTTTTTTGGTTTAGAGTCCAATCTCATGTCTCATTCTTCCAAGTTCTCTGGTTGCAGGCAATTCTTACACTGTGCACAGAGTTTAATGTATATTAAGTTCACCAGGTACTCGAAGGGTAAATGGTTACCACTCAGGAAGGTTCTTGTAGGTTTGCAGAGTTGTTCCAGGATTTCCACAACTGAGGTACCAACATTAGTCACCTCAATGTCTTGCTGATGAAACTTGCCCCATCAGGATTCTCCAGATGATAACCTCTCCTTTTCAGGCTACCACAGAGTTCCTTTCTGTTCTTCCTATTCCAAGAGAAACATCAATCAGATAGCACTTCCAACCATCCACACTCTGGAGCTTGTTACAGCTTTCTGTGTCACACACAGTCCAAGACTCCCTTCTCTCTCTCTCTTTCTCTGAGACTCAAGCTGCCAGGCAGCATGTCCTCTCTCTCACTTGGAAAACCCCTGACCTTCTCCAGCAAACTATAAGAGTTAGTCTGTTGTTTTTAGGTAAACAAGAACCTCTCAATGACCTCTGAGTGAGCATTTTGCAGAGAGGTCAAAAGCCTTGCAAAGGTCCAAACAGATAACCTGGCTCTGGCTGTTCTTCCAAGACAATAGACCATTTATTTCATGACATCATTTCAATTAGCTCCAACTTGTGAAATCTCCATAGCATTTTCCATAGTTTCTGTAAAGTCACTGAATATGAATTCTTCAGTATTTCAAATAGTATGTTTTAAAATGTGTGCATGTATGTAACCTACTCTACTTTTCCCAATTTATCTCCCAAAATCTTTCCCAAATATTCCATCACAATATTCTAAGTGAATCCAGATGAAGTTTCAATGGGGAATCAATCTGGACCTGCAGGGGTTTGCATTGTATCCTTCTCAATCAGTCTTGCTGATGAAACTTTCCCCCTTCAGGGTTCTCCTTCTTTCTTTCAGGTTGCCTTTCACACCACCAATCTTCTCCTTTGACCAGGCAGCCTTCCAAAGTTTGCCAGCTTGTCCCTCTGGAATGGATTTCTGACTCTCTCCTCTCTGTTTCACATCCTCCCTCTCTGAGAGCAAAACTCTTCTCCTCTACCTGCAAAGATCACATACTCTCCCAGGCAAGCTACTGTCGATACTTCGTTGCCTCCTGCAAAAAGCATTCTGCAAAAGTCCAGCAAGTTTTCTGTGTTTTAAAATGTGTGTATGCAAGCTGCTCGAGCAATTCCTCCCAAACCACCTCTAAATACTCTGTCATAGTATAGGTTAATTGGGTGTAAATTGAGCGGCACAGACTCATGGGCCAAAATGGCCTAATACCGTGCTATATGTCTAAATTTAAATCATAAATATTGCTGCTATTATTCATATCTAATGAATTTTCAATTCTGAAAACACATTTATGTCAAAGATTACAGAAGTCCATGAGCTGAAAAGGAAAATGTCCATAGAAGTTCTACTTACAATTTTGTAATTTTACTGAAAGTGAAATTTAAATAAATTGCCACAACCTATCTTTACAGGAGACCTGCCAAAAAGCCTGCCCAAACATTTAGTTTTTATCTGCGGCAACCAGAAGTCTTGGATCTATATAGATGAAAAATGTGATGGAAAAAATCACTGTGGAGACTGCTCAGACGAATCAGGTAATCTACTGTCTCAAAGCAGTATTTCTTGCAAATTTAACTTTACTACAATTATATTATTAATGGATATAGGACAAGTCTATGCCTAGAGTTTTCTTTTCCAACAAAATAATTCATATGCTAGGAATCTGAAATAAAAATAGGACATGCTGGAATACCATTAAATTAAAACATTAATTTTGTTTCTGCTAATCTGTTGAGTGTTTCCAGAATTGTATTTTTTTATTTCATATTTCCATCTTCAAAACCGTTTCCTTTTTGTTAATATAAACATTTGTAAAGATTCAAATGTTCAGATTTCTCCCAAAAAATTGACAAATTTCTTCCTGGAGGAATACTGAGCAAAGAAATGCTGAAGAAACTCAGCAGGTCATGCAGCATCCATAGGAAGTAAAAGGAAATGCACGTTTTGGGCCTGAGTCAGTAGCTTTGCATCAAATTCTTAGCTTCTTATTAGTAATTTTGAATGGCGAATGAGAGCTGACTTAATAGGGGCATAGAAGATTATGAGGGGCAGCCAGCACCTTCTTTTTTGAGGCAACAGTAGCATTGATTTAATGTGGGTAGAGGAAAATTTAAGGGAGATGTCAGAGCTAAGTTTTTTACTCAGAGAATGGTGGGGGACTGGAATGCATTGCCAGGGGTGGTGGTAAAGGCTGGAACAATAGGGACATTCAGAAGACTCTTAGGCAGATGGATGTAAGGAAAATGCATGTTGTAGAGAAGACTTACATAGGTCAGAACAACATTGAAGGGCCTGTACCCTGCTGTAATTTTCTACGTTCTATACAATGGAAGCCGTTTATGACACTATAATTTCCCAACTCTGGTGGCACAGTTGCGGATTTCCCAAGAACTTGGGCCGCAGGAAGTTTCTGTGGCCTCCAAATTAATCATTGATTAAGCTGAAATGAAAATACCACTCTTTCAAGATTGCCAGTGCTGAATAATTAACTTTGGTATAAGATGTCCAGAGTTAACAATCATTAAAGCTCAGGAGTGAACAGCAAGGCTGGAAACACCAAAGATAAATGAAGCCAGGAAGCACTCACTCCAGCAGACCTATTACATTAAACAAAGCTCAACATTGATCGCTTTGAAGAATAACTCAATTTTTTGTTTTAAAAAAAAAGAATTGGACTGCCCTGCCTGTTCTGGATGGAAATGTTCTACTGTATTCTTCAATGACTGTGACTGCATACCTAAGAGTCGCTGCAAAAATAACATTCAGGACTGCAGTGATTGGAGCGATGAAAACACCTGTACTAAATGATTGTGGCATTTATCTGTATAATTCATTAGTGAATTGTGTGTGCGCACGCACGTGCATGTATTTGATAAACTTTATGCTTTTAGATTTGATTTATGATGTTTTGAATTAGCCAATTTCTCTGAGTAAAACTATATACAGAAAAATCATCAAACCTCATTTTAATCCACATTAAACAATTTTATTACTAGATCTCTATGACTTCCTCTTTCCTTTATAAGCTCGTTTGTGAATCAACTTCATATCTACCATTCTAACTTGGACATCGATCACACTTTTGCCATTATCACTGTGTCAATATCCTGGAAGTTCCTAGCTAATTTCACTGTGGGATATAATTATGAGGATTGGAGTGGTTCAAGAATTTCTTCCACAATTCTAAATAAATATTAATTGTACGTAAGTTCAAGGCTGGGGTTGGAAAATATTTATCTTATGAAATACATCAGTCAAGTCAGTGATGCCCCTTTCTCAAGAGAACATTTGAGAAGCTACCTACCTCATTTTAAATGTACTCTGGATTTATACCTTGGAACTGGCTGCATTGCACAGTTTGCATTTCGGTGCATCTGTTGACCGTACCCTTCTGGGATATACATGGGTTTTGGAAGTGCTTTCCAAAGTTGATTAGGTAAGTAGTAATGGTGCATCCTGTAGGTGGTACACTATAGACAGTGCCCCAATCGAATGGAGTGCTTTCTGTGGTACGTTAAGCTGTGTTGTTGAAACTGAACTTCTAATTGTGTCTTAGAGAACAGTAGAAATATTTGGGGTCAAAAGGTGAGTGGCATACTACAGAACACACAACCTATGTACTCCCTTTTAGCTGCACTATTTACGTGGATGGTCCAAGTAAGTTATATTAGTGAAACTACAAATGCATATTATAATGGGGGATTAGATAAGTTGATGCTCTTGGAGAAAGTTTATCACTTCTGTAATAAAAAATCACTTGGTGATATCCATTGCTGAGTAGATGCAATTCCCATAACCTCACTTGGTTTTATTACACGATGGACTGGCAAATTACCTGTCTCAAAATTACCCAAGGTTCAGCCCTGGCCTAGTGAACATCTAGCACTCTATGAACTCAAATGGCATGCTCATCTTGGATTTTTTTAATATAAACCTATACAGGCCGTCTATTCTCTCTGTCTAAAAGAAAGTTGGTTTCTACAATTTGCTAATATGAAGACATTTTTGGTTTCTCAGAATTGATTACAGATAACTAAATGTCTTTCATATCATAATGGATTTAAAGTTTTTACCATGACACCTATAGATGCAGATGTCAATAGTTTGTCCACATCATGTGAGTAATTTGAGGTATTGGACCATTCTTTTAACTACCTCCTGCTGCCATACTAAACTTTTTGTTAAGTAACCTCATATCTATGCTTTGTTAGGAAAGGGTTAGAGGTAAATGAGATGGACTCAGATGGGCAACATGATCAGCATGGGGTCACTTTCCAAGCTGTGAACCTCTGATTCCATAATTTGCATTTACCTTCAGAACTTCATCTTATCCAAATTTCATTTTTACCTATGAATTAGGTGATATTAATGATAGTTCCATGTTTGGAATTTCCTCATTAAATCTATTTGCACATTGCCTATTTTAAAACACCAGAGTGCCTGCTTGCCCAAGCATTTGATAACCTCTGCTAAAATTACCTCAGCTGGCTGGTTACCAAACATGTAATGTGCCTGGCGATGAACTGCAAATTAAAAACTGAAAGAAGGCCTTTACTTTGTTCTCAGCTTTGTAATTCCTGTAAACATCTGTGCCAAATGCAACTTCACCTCTCCAAAACAGCCACGTGCAAATGAAGCTAAAGTCTTCAAAATTAAGCAGGATTCGTGATCAAATCCACTTAACCTGCAGTGTTTAAATTCCACACAAATACATAATTTAATCTCTTTCTTCTTTGGCTTGGCTTCGCAGACGAAGATTTATGGAGGGGGTAAAAAGTCCACGTCAGCTGCAGGCTCGTTTGTGGCTGACAAGTCCGATGCGGGACAGGCAGACACGGTTGCAGTGGCTGCAGAGGAAAATTGGTTGGTTGGGGTTGGGTGTTAGGTTTTTCCTCCTTTGCCTTTTGTCAGTGAGGTGGGCTCTGCGGTCTTCTTCAAAGGAGGTTGCTGCCCGCCAAACTGTGAGGCGCCAAGATGCACGGTTTGAGGCGATATCAGCCCACTGGCGGTGGTCAATGTGGCAGGCACCACACATCACTTGGAAGGGGAAAATGTGGAAATGGCCAAGGCCTCAAACAGAACTCTGGGTTGGTCTTCCCAGTGGAAGAAACGGATAACATGCCAAAGAGTGATGCAATGGGAGGGGAGGACCTCAATACAATACAGGAGTTACCACAAAAGGCAGTGCTGGGTAAACTCATGGTCCTACAGGTATATTGGTCTCCTGGACCTGATTGAATGCATTCCAGGGTACTGAAAGAAATGGCAGAAGCTATAGTTGATGCACTTCAGGGAATTTACTGAAATCCTCCAAATAGACCACTATTTTTTTTTAAAAACATAAAAATTTTAGGCCAATTAATTTAATGACCATATTCAGAAAATGCTTAAAGCAAAAATCGAGGAAGAAATAATGAGACATCTAGAATGAAATTCAAATAGAAAGTTGACCATCATCACTATATGGATTGAATTTAAGAGCAGGGAAGCTAGTCTGCAACTGTACAAGATACTGGTGAGGACACACCTAGAGTACTGAGTGCAATTCTGGTTTCCTTGCTTGAAAAAGAAACATACTGATTTTGGAGGAAGTCCAGAGGAGATTCTCGCTTGACGCCTTTTAGTTGAGATCAAATTACCTGGGACTACACTCGCTGGAGGTTAGAATGAGAAGGGATCTTATAGAAACATGAAATTATGAAAGGGATAGATAACATTGAAGCAGTAAATGTGTTTTCACTAGTAGGTGAGTCTACAATTAAGAGATGGTCTTAATACTCAGGGAATTAGTTTTAAGACCGAGATGAAGAGAAACTGGTTCTTCCAGAGTAGTGAATTTATGGAATTCTCTGCTCAAGAAAGCAGTGGAGACGGCCTCAAAATATTTCGGATAGGTTTTTGCCTCAAAGGGAATGAAGGGTTCTGGGAGAAAAGCAGGGAAGTGGAGCTGAGTCCATGGCTAAATCAATCACAACATTGTTGAATGGCAGAATAGGCTGGATGGCATATGTATGCAACATTTATGTTTATAAATGCTTGCTAGTTTAAAATCAAGTACTTAATGGTTGTGCATTTAATACTCAGTTTGGGACACTGACCTCATCTATTTTAAAAGAATAATTTTATGGATTTGGTATTTTGTGCACCGTCTCAGTGAACCCCTTAATATACAATTCAACTTTATCAAAAGAACTTACTTTCTCTAAAAATTGTCTGAATCAAACCTCAGACTAATGCAAGGGATCATGGGAAATTTTCCAAATGCTATTTTTACTTTGAAATCAATACATTGAGACAAATGATGAGGTAACAATGGCTTTGGTAAAATTCACACTGAAACATTAGTGGGCTGTATATAAAGAAGCAATGAGTCAGCATATAGGTGGGAGATTGAAACTTGATTGAATGGTGCACAACCTTCCACTCAATGTCACCAAAATCAAGATGCTGATTATGGACTTTAGGAAGGGGAAATCAGAGGTGTATGATCATTAGTGGATCAGATGTGGAGGGGATGAGCAAATTTAAATCCCTGGGGGTCACTATCTCAGACTAATAACAACATGAAGAGAGCATGCAAGAACTTCCACTTCCTTCAGTATGACATCTGAAACAATGGCAAACTTCCACAGATATATAGTGGAAAGTATGCTAACCAACAGCATCATGGGGGCAGCAATACCTTTAAATGGAAAGCCCTTCAAATAGCGGACCAGCCCAGTATAGGCAAAACCCTCCCCACCATTAAAAAAATCTATATGGAACACTGCTGTCAGAGAGCAGCAGCAATCATCAAGAATCTACCCCACCAAGGTCATATCAGCAGAGGTAAAGGGGCCAGCAGGTTTGAGAACCATTAGACTCCTAAACAACAAACTCAAGACTCATTTAAAGACTCTTTACACATTTATTGCTGATATTTTTTTCTGTATTACAGTTTACATTTCTCTCGAACACATTTTTTGCTTTAGTTTATACTACCGATAAATAGAAATTCTGCTGACTCACAGGAATAATAAATCTGATCTTGGAGCCATGGGTACCCAAAGGCTGTATGCTTCCCTTACTCTCCCCCTGTACTGATGAATGCATACACAAGTTCAGTTCCAAACCAATCCACAAATTTCTTGATGACACTGTTGTTGGGCGATTAACAGGAAATGATAAGTCAGAATACACAGAGAACCTGGTTTGGTGGTGCCAGAACAATCTTGCCATCAATGTCAAAACACCAAGGAATTTCTTGTTAATTTTACAAAGGAGTACACACCTGCAGGCAATGAAGGGACAGAGGTGGAGAGGGTTAGAACTGTCAATTTCTTGAGAGTCCGTATTTCACAAGACATATCCAGATGTCAGCACACCAAGCCAAACGTGAAGAAGGCAGACCAATGCCTCTACTTCCTGAGGAGTCTGAATTTGGCATGTTGTTAAACACTCTTATCAAACTTCTACACTATGGAAAATATACAGCCTAGTTTGGGAATTTGACTGCCTGCAAAGACAGAAGGTAACAAACCATCACAGGTTCTGACCTCCTGTACATTAAATGCATCTATGTGAGATGTCACATCAAGAATGTAGCCAATATCATGAAAGACCCCATCACCCAAGCCACATTCTCTTCACACCACTACCTTCACACAGAACACAGCAGACAAGCACCCCTTGATTTAAGAAAGTTTCTGATTTTAGGTTACATCGATCAGGGACTGCTGCTCCAACACCAAAAAAAAATGGTCTGCACTCTTGCCATGTCATTTTTTTTGTACATATAATTGATTATTAATCTATTTTCTATTGTCAATTTGATTCAATTAAGTGTTTTTTTAAACTATAGAAAATGCAAGCTGTTCAGCCGCAGCAGTGCATTCTACAACGTACATGGCAATAAACTCATCATCTGCTGTGTACAGATCAGAATTATCTGTTGTCTGTAAATTTAATCTTCATTTAAAACTTGGTGCCCACGAGAGAAAATTGAATACAACTCTTAAATATTATCTTGAATGTTACTATGAACTATTAAATCAATTATTTAAAATTTAATCTCATTACACATCAGCACATTGTCAAAATGAGAGGTTTCAAGGAGACATTATGCAAAATGATAAAAACTGATTTTTAACAACTTTATACTTTCAAGATAATAGATAAATGATGAGACCTATTGCACAATAACATGCACATTTTACACCTGTTAAATGATATATTTTTGGGTTGTAGACAGAAATGTTTTTATTGTAGTGGACTTAAAATGCTTTCTGCATGGAGCAAAGGCTGTTGACATTCTACAGTAAATATTTAGTTTACATTGTGCAGCTTGGCATTTGTTTAAACAGAGCACCTTTAAGTTTTATGCAATTACTGAAAACTAGATTCTCATGTTATGTGGAAGCGAAGAATACAAAAATTGTCACGCAAACTTTAAAAAAATAAAAAGGACTAGCAACACCCTGTCGGCCCAGCCTACCAAGTAAACAAACCAGATTTCTTTTCTGAAGAACTTGCCTTGATGTAACTAAGGTACTTCATTTTATTTTATTCCATAATGTGTACCTGTAATTGCAATAAATATCAGTTCTGGTTCACCATCCCCTGATCATCAAAACAATTTACTAGCACTTCCACAGAATACATGCATGGTTTCTAAGTGTTTTATGCATCAAACACAATGTAGATGATTGGCACCTAAATATACAAGTGTTTCCCTTAATAAGAATGCATTTAATCATTTGGTCATGCCAAAGTGTATCTCACATTGTTTTATATTTCTGTACAACCTAGGCCATTTCAGTCCATACCTGCATACAGAACAATTCCCACCAATAAATTAAAACTTCAGTTAAAACCACAAATAACTTGATTCAGGCAGGTTACATAATATTTAAGGCAGGGGTGCCATAAGTGTTCTTGGTTTGGTGAAGGATTGCTTAAAGGTCGTATGTGAGTGGGAAGGGAAGGCTGACAACCACTATTCTAGACCCAATCGTTAGTGAAATATTTTGCTGGAGAAAAATTATCATTGGCCCATTTCCTTTGGAGTTATGAAACAGTGCACATAACGAGTCAATTGGGTACAATTAAAACAATGGTTTTTCAAACTTTTTCTTTCCACTCACATACCACCTTAAGCAATCCTTTACTAATCATAGAGCAACTATAGCATAGGGAATACTTGAAGTGGAATGTGACTTTTAAAAAAGGTTGCTCACCCCTAATTTAAGGGAAATAAAAACAAAAACAGATGCAGGGGTTTTAATTGTGCTATAAATCAAATTTGTGGAAAAATCAGCAAACATTAGTCTTCTGAAAACACGATGGGAAATGTTGATTAAGTGTTGGATATCATTTTAAATGAAACTACTTTTTAATGTTTATGATTATTGAGATATTGTCAATCTTTGAAAATAACAAAAGAAAATCACTTTTCCCAATCTGTTTGTTAAAATCTAGTGATTTAATGCTATGACTCCAGCACACAAAAAATACCTACAACATTCCCCCCCCACCACAGAATTCACCCATTCAGATCCACAGAAAGGGAATGCTAGTATGAAATTAGGAATTCTTAGCCAGAGGTCTGTCATAAGCTATTTTACAAAGGTAAGTGATCAAAATCAGAAGCCCTCATCTCATATTTTTGATTAATTTCCACCCTCCAAAATGTTTCCAAGGAAACATAGTTCATTTTTAAACTTTTTTAACCAATCACTTATTTTACTAATTCACAATTAAATAGACCAAAATACGTGCTTTTCTCCTTTATTTCCACTCCAATCCACAGAACTAGATTCAGTTCAGAATTTCTATCTTAACCAGACTGCAAGGTTGGTAAACGTTCTATTTGCACAATTCAGCATTAGAAGAGTTGCTGCAAGTAATAAAAAAATAACAGGATAAACAAATCACCACATGACTGTAAACATATGTATAACAGTACAAAAATGTAAGATTACAAAAGCAAAATGAAAACTAATACAAATAGCAGCCCCCTAAAGTCATTTAAAATTAACCATCCTTGGGTGTCAACTTCAGTTTAGTTTGCTTCATCCTTTGAAGCCTCATCAAAGTTTTCAACAAGATCTAAAAGAAACAAAAACCACCATTTAGACAAAAGAAATTCAATACTGAACCATTCACGTGAGCCATTCAGTCCTTCCCAAAGAGCAGCTATTAATGGTTTATATAGAAAATTTGATGCATTCATTTTGCAGGATTTGTTGTCAATGGCAATTCTATCCCCACCTGCTATAGTTTTAGATAGAAATCAAACATGGGTAGTAAATGTATGCTTAGGAAGTTCTGCTTTTCCCATCAATTGAGGTTAAATTTTCTCACTTTGGTTTAACTGTTAACATCAAAATTTGTGTACTTTTAATTACCTGGAACTTCATCATCATCATCCTCACCAGAAGCAAGTGGGGCTTTGCTGTCCACAGCTGAAACCAAAAAATTAGTAAAACGTCATTATTTCAAATAATTTAATCTTCCAAAGGTAACTCTTCTAGACAACATCATCCTCACCAGAAGCAAGTGGGGCTTTGCTGTCCACAGCTGAAACCAAAAAATTAGTAAAACGTCATTATTTCAAATAATTTAATCTTCCAAAGGTAACTCTTCTAGACAACAATTAAAAGCTGAAGTATAGCTTATATAGTTGATAGCTATTAAAATAAATATAAAATCTATAGAGAGAGAACTTTCAGACACCATGAAGAAAGTATTGGCAGCAGTTTATATGGGGTCCAGGATCATGTTTGACAACTTGAAATAACCCACAGAGAGCTTATTGTTATGTATGCTAGTTGAAAGCTTGAGATTTTGTGTCAAATCAATAGGCATAAACCAAAAAATGATAAAGAGTTTGATACAATCTAAAACTGACAGAAATGACTAAACTAACAAAAATTAAAGCTGAAATTAATGAAATCTGTTAAATTATACACAATCCACCACAGTTTAAAACATTCACAGGATAAATCTGACGGAAGAGCAGCATACTCACATTGTTTGGGCAGAGACTCTGCCAGCCGCCTCAAGCTGGTCAAACTATCAGCCCCAAGTTGGTTCAAGATACTGGGCAGCATTTCAGTTAGCTGCTTCGTCTCTGCATGTCCTGTGATTGTAAATGTATTTGCAGCAAGTGAAGCCTGAACTTTAGGATTATTAAAATGGATGACTGTTCCCTGGTTTGTGAACATGTTCACCTGCAAGAGATTAAAATGTTTCTAAATTATAAAATCTTCACACTGCAGAATAAAATTTTACAGATGTACAGTAGAACAGCTATGACATCGTCAGTATCATAAATGACAATTACTGATTGTAACAGTCAGTATCGATTACATTGTTCTTCACCATTACACATTTTTTTTAAAGTTTGAATGGGATCTCATCGTTTATGAATTAAGAGGTGATTCAAATATAGGTTTATCCTGTAGAAACACATTGAAAAATGAGGATTGCATTCAAGGATAAACTGGAAGTCTCTGCAGGTCAGGCAGCATCTATGGAGAGAAATGGACAATGTTTTGGGTCAATACTCTTTTTTGAAGATACAATTGGAAGAGGATATAATCAAACAAATGACAGGGGTGTAGGAGGGCAAGGACCGAGAGGTAATGTGACATTGGACAAAAAGTAGGAGAGGTGGAGAGACATGCGACAGGTAAGGGAACAGCCCATTGGGGCTGGGGAGGCTTTTGTGAGGAAACAAAATCTAGGGCCAATTAAAGGACAGAAAGTACATCAAGATCCATTTGAGATTTACCCAAAATTGGAAACTTGAATATCCATGCCACTGGATTTTAGGTAGAAAATACTTTCAAGTTTACATTTAGGCTCAGTCTGATCATGGTTAAGGCAAAGGTCAGACAGGCTTGTGTGGCAATGGTCAAAGGAATTGAAATGGCTGGCAACTGAAAATTCCAGCCAGCTTGTGGAAACAGAGCTGAATGTGTGGTCCAATTTATGTTTGGTCTCACCAATGTAGGGAGGCTACACAAGGGTACCGGGTACAGACGACTAGGTTAGATGAATTGCATGCAAAACTCGGCCTCACATGGATGGAGGTGAAGAGGTACTCTAGATATTGGAACGGGGTAACGTACTTACTACAGTTGCATTCACATCAATTGAGGAAAGGCCCAGTGTTATATGGTTACAATTGATAATTTCTCAATTTTCATCATCAGACTCATGTTTAAACATTTTCAATGCTAACTACTAAAAATTTTGAAAACCTGCTCTTTTCAAGGAAAAGCAATATAGTATTGCCAAAATAATACCTCAACAATTAAAATTTCAATCAATTTTATCCAAAAAAATTATGGATACAACAAAGTAGTCCAGTAACACACATCTTATATTATTACATCTAATATAATCGGCTCTTCATTTGATTCTTCTCGCCCTCGTGCATTACTAACTTAGGATCTAACTTAGAGTCTCTAAGTTGTATGCTGCTCAATGGCTCTAATTGATTAAATATTTCTCCAAACCCATTTAAAATTTTGTATACAGTACACTGTTTAATCCTGGCACATTATCTCAAAATTTACAGTTGAAATTATAGTGAACTTGCCATTACTGTGAAACCTAACAAATGTTATTCACACATGCAGATATAATGGTACAAATCCGGATACTGGATAGCTCGTACAACACGAGTGTACATAGTTCTTACTGTAAAATATTGAAAATGCTAAACCTCCTAGAGGGCACAAATGAGCCTTTAAATAGTACACACAGGTTCAATCCTCTGCTTAATCACTGTCACAACTACTTAACGTTGCGAGCTTTAACCCATATCCAGGTGGAAACTTGGGATTCTTTGAGTTTACACTCAAGTTCTCCAGATCAAATTGTTGGATTCGCCACGAACGCCCGGGGGCAGGAGACGCCCGGGGGCAGGAGACGCCCGGGGGCAGGAGACGCCCGGGGGCAGGAGACGCCCGGGGGCAGGAGACGCCCGGGGGCAGGAGACGCCCGGGGGCAGGAGACGCCCGGGGGCAGGAGACGCCCGGGGGCAGGAGACGCCCGGGGGCAGGAGACGCCCGGGGGCAGGAGACGCCCGGGGGCAGGAGACGCCCGGGGGCAGGAGACGCCCGGGGGCAGGAGACGCCCGGGGGCAGGAGACGCCCGGGGGCAGGAGACGCCCGGGGGCAGGAGACGCCCGGGGGCAGGAGACGCCCGGGGGCAGGAGACGCCCGGGGGCAGGAGACGCCCGGGGGCAGGAGACGCCCGGGGGCAGGGTGGCATGATTAGCGTAGCCATTACTGCACCGCTGTTACTGTGCCAGTGATCGTGTCTGAGGTTGGGAACGCACGCTGTCTGTCAGGAGTTGGAACGTTCCTCACATGTCTGTGTAGGTTTTCCCCAGGGGCTCCAGTTTCCTCCCACCATTCAAATCGTACCAGGGGTTGTAGGTTAATTGAGTGTAATTGGGCAGCATGGACTCATGGGCTGAAATGGCCTATTACCATGTTGCAAGGCTAAATTTTAAAACCATTAAAATCAAAAAATCTCATACGAAATATACCTACGGACCTGCAATGCAGACCTTATGGACCGATTGTAATTCATGAAAATGGCAAAATGATTTTAATTTGACACATTTGCAGAGAATCCTTCTGCTGCACACAGTTTCTCCAATCATCTAGTGAAAAACTCGACCAAAAGGCCTGCTACTAAAGAACACATTGACAACAGCAGGCAACAGATGAGGTCTGGCAGTCCAGTCAGTGAACCACCCGTCCAATTAAAATTGAGGAAACCCTTCTGGCCCAAAAAAAAGCTAGTGTGGAGCACAACTTCTTCCATTCCATGATATAAAAATATTTTAAACTTATTATGTCTTCTCATTTACTTTATGTGACACAATATTTTGTTTTCTGAAATAGAACTGTTGATGATATTTATGGCTTCTGGTTTACAGCGAGAATTCCTTGCTATGAATGGTCGAACTGTCTGTTTGACAGCTTCTCTTCCTGCACACCATTAATTCCCTTAAGAATGTGCCAGATGAAATCATTCAGTCACACAAATCGAAATTTACAGTTCACAGATACCAACTTAACAGTGACAAAAAGAAGTACCAACCACTGAATTAGAATTCTTGCCCTTGTACATTAAATGAACTGTTAACTGGGTTATCGATACAAAGAATAGCAACACAGTGGTAGTGGTCAACACTGCCATATGTAATACCTCTTCGATACCAGAAATATTATTCACACCAAGCTTCTTTAAAGAGAACTGGAGTTTTTTGTCATCTGCAGTTGCTGTTCTGTGTACCACCTTCTTCTTTCTGCGAGCTGTACCCTTGGTACAAAAATCAGAAAAATAATTACCATAAAAATCAACACTTAAATTTATTAAACCCCAACCCCAAATTTCAAAAAATGTAGAGCACCTACTTGACATTTATTTTTCTAATTCCAGCATGCAGGTGGTGATAAAGATCAATCTACAGAAAGATATTTTAAGACAGAACAGCTAATTGTATCTATGCCATCCTTTCATGCCCTTAAGATGACACTACTCATTTACAGCAATTTGGGGAAGTCTTTCTTGTACCCGATTTCATCCTGGACAACTGACCAGTGACCAACTTAAATTAGAAATTCTTAGATTCAAATGTAATATTCTGTTGTTCTTGCCCATGTACACCTAAAACTATAACTAGCTGCAGGTTCTCAACTTGGCCAAGCTCAGGAAATAGAATCAAATAAATTTAACTCATTTCTTGGGGAAATGTAAGCAGTGAAAGTATTAGAGACTTTGCTAGTGTTAAAGGATTTCCGTTTTCCCTGAACTCACCAGTTCTGATCTACCTGGCCAAGGCTCCCTAGAGCCATGACAAGTCCTTGTTGAATACATGGAGTTTAGAGAAGAGACAAGCAACTCATAAAACTTCAATGTATCCCACAACAGGAAGGAGTAGCGCTGCTAGCTTTGCACCTTATCATATCCATCATTTTTAAAATCTCCAAATGTCAGAAATTTAAGAGGTGTTAAAAAAATTCTTGACAAAATTGAAAGTTTAAAATCAAAAGCAAAACAAAATCTTTGAAAACATTCAACTTGGTTCATTCACACACTAGCTATTTAATGAATGAACTCATGGATTATGAATGAGGTCAAGCCTGCACAGGGTACAAGAGCAGGTTCCAGTATAAATACTGCTGCTCTACTGATGGGCATCATGCAAATTGGAAAATCAGGTATACCAGTAGTTGCAAACTGATTAACATACAAGAGTAATTTTCATTTTTTCCATGTAGAATGCCTCTATACATATTTCACTAAAAATCAAAAATAAGTCATGAACTGTTACATTCCAATGATTACTGAAGGGTTGTGGTATATGTAAACTTCACATCTGCATCACAGAGCATAAAAGACAACTTATACTAAATTAGTGCTGCAAACTTCTATGGACAAATATAATAAGACATTTCTAAATAATGAGTTCACAAATTTAGTTTGTATGAATGCATCTGAAACGTGGATGTAATTATTGTAAGAAGTGGAACGATCCAGCCTCCAAACTGTAAAAGACTGAACAGAAAACTTCTCTTTTAT
Source organism: Narcine bancroftii (assembly GCF_036971445.1). NCBI lineage: Eukaryota > Metazoa > Chordata > Chondrichthyes > Torpediniformes > Narcinidae > Narcine > Narcine bancroftii. The sequence goes on along the minus strand of NC_091469.1, from coordinate 119,006,615 downwards.
GTGGGGCATTAGTTTTGCCAAGTATCTCACACTTAAAAGATACTGGAATGATAAAAATGCCCATAATACCTTGCATCATTGATCAATTGTTCTTTAATATTCATATAAAAGTTTCAGCAAGCACATTTTAAATAATTTCAAGTATTAAGATATGATATGCAAATCACTAGCATTACCAATGTGCACAACCCAGATCTTTCTTGTATATTAACAGAATTAAATCAACAATTTTCTGTGCTTCTTGCTACTTGTACAACAGTATGGTGAATAAGCTTGAAACTCAATACTTTGCCTTATTTGTATAATTAAGAAAATTGCAAGAGTTGTGTTGGCTCACGGGGCTCAAACTAAACCAAGATGTTAAAATTTTTTTAAAAAAGCACACGTTGAAAATCTGAGGGATGATGGACATGGGTCTTCAGTTTTTGATGCCATCCTTTCAATGAGCTCCAAACTAAAATTCTCTGATTTTGATAATCATCTTTCTAGATAGTTAATATTGTTTACTTATGCAGTCCTTCAGGATTGAAAATTGCTTAGATCCACTAAGCTTTTGTAGTGATTCTTAAGACCAATGCAGATATGTGTTTTCCACAGATGTCATCAACAAAGCAGGCATGGGGGTGGGAATCTGAATGTGTGTGCAAAGATTAGGATAGAAGGGAACCAGGATGTTACAGTTGAGAAAGAGGAAAATAGAAAAAAGTCAAAAATAGTTTGCAGCAAAGAAGACAAAAAAGGACAGGCAGGTGAGAAGACAAGATAATTTGCTGTACAATGGAAATACAGAGAAATCAGTAAGAGATACTGATCTAAGGGGTACTGTACCGAAATGCACAGAGCATTAGGAATAATGTATATGACCTTATTGTACAGCCACAGATCAAAAGATATGACATTGTGGCAATCACCAAGACATGGCTTAATGATGGATGTGAATGTCCAAGGGTACACAGTATATAAGGATAGGCAAGTACAGGGGGTGGCGTGGCCTCTGATAGTAAGCAATGATATTAAATCACTAAAAAGCAACATTGGGACAGAAATGGTAGAATCCTTATGGGTTGAGTTAAGAAATGGCAAGGACCCTATTGGCAGTTATATTTAGGCCCCCAAACACCAGCTGGGAAGTGGACTATGAGCTACAGCTGGAGACAGAAAAAGTGAGCCAGAAGAAGAATGTCAAAGTAATTAAGGGGTATTTTAACATCAAAGACAATCAGGAAAGTCAGGAAGATACTGAATCTCAGGAGAAAGTGTTTGTAGAATGTCTACAGGATGGTTTTTGAAGTATAAGCCCACCAGGGGAATCAGTGGTTTTGGATTGAGTGATGTGTAATGAACTTGAGGTGATAAGGGAATTAAAGGTGTTATAGGTTACATTTTATTATATATAAATGTTTTTAAAAGAGATAGATTGTGGGGGGGTTTAGTGTAGGTCACCAGAGTAACACTACACATCTTATTTAAAATGCAAGAGCTTACCTGAAGCCAGCATGCAGGCACCAGTGGCTTTGCAAAAGATAATGGGACTGTTTTGAGAAAGAACTTCAAAAAAAAGGTGCAAGTGGAACAGAATGTTTATCAGTAGAGGCTGATGAGATCTTTCAAAAAATTTGGTCTGGAGCCTTAAGACTGGTCACGCAGTTTTGCAAGCAGAGACAGGAAAAGATCAAACAGGTTTTCTCTAAGAGAAAGAGGGAGAACTCAGTATGTAGTGGCTTTTGGAAGCTAGCAACTTGTTGTAGAGCCCACTTTGGAAGACAGGTTGTGAGTTCGGAGTTCAGCCTGTTGAAAACCCTGTGGTCCTGTGACAGAGTATATAGAAATCTTTTTTGGGAGATAAATTGGTAAAGGTTTGTTAGAGTAGGACACACTTTAAAACAGATTTTATTTGAAATACTGGAGACATAGTGGCTTCTCACACCTTTTTGCAAGAGATTTGAAGAGTGCTCAGAGACTCTCACTGATGGGCTCTTGTTTACCCAAAAGCAACAAATGAAAGAGCAGGCTGGTGCCCTATTGTCTACAGAAGACTTGCTGTTCTAAGAGGGTCATGTGGTTTTGCAAGCAGAGAGTCAAACAGGCTGTGAGAGAGAGAGACCAGTGTCGGCCAACTAAAATAGGAAAGGCTGGCAAGAAGCTCCAGTGTGGAAGATGGCCTAGTCAGCCCTTGTGGCTCATGCAAGAGGAGAGGAATGGCAGTTTAATGTTTCAATTGGAATAAGAGAAACAAAAAGGAACTCTGTGATGACCTGAAAGAAAGAGGTTATCATCTGGAGAACCCTGATGGGGCAAGTTTTGTTAGCAAGACACTGAGGTGACTGATGGGAGTACCTCAGTTGTGGATGTCCTGGAACAATACGTATCTCTTTGGAAAAACAAGAACCTTCCTGAACAGTAACCATTTACCTTTTGAGCACCAAAGCCTGGTGAACTTTATATATGTGCACAGTATAAGAATTACCTGCAACCAGTGAATTTGAAGGAATAGAAAGTGAGATTGGACTGTGAACCAAAGAACTTTTCTGAACTTACACACAGTACACACATGTGCGCTTAGAATTAGAAGGGGGTTAAGTTAGATTAGTTAATAGTGATAAGTTAAAGTTTGTTTCTATTTTCATGTTTAAAGATAATTAAAAGCAACTTTTGTTTAAGTAACCTTTTGTCTTGGTGAATATTGCTGCTGGGTTTTGGGATCCTTTGGGCTTGTAACAGTCCTTACAAGAGGAAATGGCTGGCGAGAGTATTTCCCTGAAATAAGGGAAACAAGAGGAACTCTGTGGTGACCTGGAAGAAGTGGTTATCATTTGGAAAACTCTGATAGGGCAAGTTTCATCGGCAAGAAACTGATGGAAGTAAATCAGTTTGTGTGTGTCCAACGACCAACGAATCTCTTTGAAACCAAGAAGAACCTTTTCCGGAACGGTAACGTTAGCTTTAAGCATGAGAGCCTGGTGGAAATTCACAAATGTTAAAATCTGAGCACAGTGTAAGAATGAAGTTGGAGAAGTGAGATTGGACTGTGAATGAAATAACTTTCCTGAACATATACATATTACAAACCTATGCGCTTAGAAGGGGGTTAATAGTACTAAGTTATTAAAGTTTGATCCTGTTTTTTTAAATGTTTAAAGAAAATTTAAAACAAATTTTGTTTATGTAACCATTTGTCTTGGTGAACTTCTATTACTGCTGGGTTTTGGGGTCCTCTGGACTTGTAACAAAGGTAATGGAGCCTTTAGGAAGTAGTGATCATAGCACTTCAGTTTCAAATTTGAAAAGAAAAAGCTGATATCAGTTGGCCAATATTTCAGTGGAACAAAGGGAATTACAGTGGTATGAGAGGAACGGGCCTAGTTGACTGGAAAAGTTAGATGGAGAGACAGCAGAGCAGAATTGGATGGTATTTTTTTTTTACAAGAAATAAAGAAAGAGCAGTCTAGATATAATCCAAGAAAAAAAGAAAATTATGAATGGAAAAATAGCTTAAGGCTATAATAAAGCAAAAATTAGTGGGAATACAAGACTGGGACAGAGACAAAGAAAGTCATTAGGAAAGAAAGATGAATTATGAAAGGAAGTTGGAAATAACATACAAAAGGATACTGAGTTTTAAAAACATGTGAAGAGTAAAAGAGTGAAACAGAGAGATATTGGGGCGATTGAAAATGACATTGGAAAAATAATAATGGGTAACAAAGAGATGGGAGTGGAACTAAATTAATATTTTGCATTGGTCTTCACTGAGGAAGACCATAGCAATATACCTGATAGAGGTCTCAGGGATAGAATTAACTGCAGTCAGGATTACTAGAGAGATAGTGCTTAGTCAGCTAAATGGACTAAAGATAAATCTCCTGGACTGGATGAGGTGCACCCATGGGTTCTGAAGGAGGTAGCTTTGGAGATTGTGGAGGCATTGGAAATGATTTTCCAGAAATCAATAGACTCTGGCATGGTTCCGAAGGATTGGAAGGTTGCAAATGTAGTTGTTGTTTAAGGAGGGAGGCAGAAAAAAGGAAATTATAGGCTTATTAGTCTGATGTTGGTAGTTGGAAAGTTATTGTGGAGTTTATCCGCAAGGACAAGGTTATGAAATACTCCGAGGTGCATGGCATGTTAGATCCAAGCCAACGTAGTTTCATGAAGGCAAGATCCTGCTTCCAACTTAATGGAACTTTTTTTTGAGGAAATCTCATGGATGGACAAGGGAGAGGCTGTGAATGTTGTGCATTTGGATTTTCAAAAGGCCTTCGATAAGGTACCACATAAGAGGGTGCTTAATAAGATAAGAGCCCATGGAATTACAGGAAAAGATATTACATTGGGTGAAGCACTGGCTGATAGGCAGAAATCAAAACGTGGGAATAAAGGGATCCTGTTCTGGTTGGTGGCCAGTTACTAGTGTTCCGCAGGGGTTAATGTTGGGGCTGCTTCTTTTTATAAAGTACATTGATGATTTAGATTATGGAGTGAATGGTTTTGTAGCCAAGTTTGCAGATGACACCAAGATAGGTGGTGAAGTAAGAAGTGCTGAAGAAACCCAAAAGGTTGGAGAGACTGACAGCTGAGGAGAGTGGGCAAAGAAATGGCAGATGAGATACAATGTTGAGAAATGTACGGTTATACATTTTGGAAGAGGAAATAAACAGGTAATTATTTGGATGGAGAAAAAAATACAAAAGTGCAAAGGGACTTGGGGGTCCTTACACAAGACAACCACCAGGTTGGCTCGACAAAGAAAGCAAATGCTATGTTGGCATTCATTTCAAGGGAAACAGTGTATAAGAGTCAAGAGGTTTTGATGAGGCTCTATGAGGCACTGGTGAGACCTCATTTGGAGTACTATGCACAATCTTAGGTCCCTTATCTTAGAAAGAATGTAATAATGTTGGATAGAGTACAGAGAAGATTTATCAGGATGATTCCAGCAATGCAAGGGCTAACATTTAAGGAACACAGCGGCTCTTGGTATCTATTCATTGGAATATAGAAGAGGGATCTCAGAAACATTTTGAATGCTGAAAGGATTAGACAGAGTAGATGTGAATAAGATGTCTCTCTTGGTGGGTGAATCCAGGACAAGAGGGCACAATCTTAGAATTAGAAGGTACCCATTTAAAACAGAGGAGAAATTTCTTTAGCCAGAGAGTCATATATTTGTGGAATTCGTTGCCACATACAACTGTGGAGGCCGGATCGCTGGGGAGTTTAAGAGGGAGATTGATAGGTATCTAATTAGTCAAAGTATCAAGGGATATTGGGAAAAGGCTGGAACCATGTGAGAATAGTTTAGCTCAGTAGATTTGCAGAGCAGACTTAATGGGCTGGGTTCCCCACCTTTGTTCCTTTTTCTTGTATGCAATTTGCACAGCAGTCCACTCCTTCCAACTCAAGGTTCTCAATACCATCCCAATCGGTCCCTCTCAACTTTGAGCTTTTGTGCACCAGAGATTCCCAGGGGTAAACTGGAGAACCCGATCTTCACCAAGGAGGCTTTGAGCACATCTTTGAATCTTTTCCCATGATACAGCTTGGATGTCATGCCTGGTTTAGGAGACTGACATTAGGCATGAGAAAATAACAATTGTAACTAGGGGTTCAGTACCGTGGATGTTGGCCTAGCCTTCCAGCGAATTTAAAGGATACTGCAATATACTATCACATTATCAACCACTAGAATTTTTATCCTAAATTCCTAAAATGTTTAGTCACGCCACAAAGCTGAAAAAAATTACTAAAGCAGCCGCATAGAATGCAACTTCAAAATAAAACAACAAATTTTAAAAAAATGTAATTTATAGATTTCAACCTTTCATGCTTCCCTCTTCGTTTCCCACCAGTGTAATCAGACCACGCAGTATCTCTACATTCCTCTAATTCTAGGTTTGCACACGCCTATTTTCATTTCACCCCTATTTCCAGCCAACATTCAGCTGCCATGATTTCACACTCAAGAATACTCACTGTGGAATAAATTTATTAAGGATTGACATACAGTATCTATTCTGCAAGATATTACAGCACAACTCCGATTATCCTAAATGGTTGGAACCAGATAGACATTTTTTTTGGAGAACTTGTAATTCCTCATTTATCTGAAAAATCTTGAAGTCGAAACGATGTCATTTCACCTCCAAAAAATTTCAGATAAATTAGAAATCCTCGGTTATCCAAAATTTTTTCACAGCCAAACTAATGTCACAGGTTGAAAAAAATTTGGAAAAACGCCCAAGTAGAATTTTGAGTTTTTGGTGTGGATTTAACTTATTTTGTTCAGTTGTTTTTTTGGTGATTTCATACTTAAAAAGCCTTCCCTTGTTGTTGTCTAAGCACTGTTACAAGTGATTTATTTCTACTGGGCTGTTTTTTAAAATGACCAGTTATCCGAAAATATCATTTATCCGAAATAGGCCTGGTCCCGACCATTTTGAATAATCAGAGTTGTACTGTACATGCGCTTGTAGTAGATTTCGGAGTCAGACTGCAGTAGAGACTGCTGGCTACTCTCCACGATATATCATGTGAAATAAAGTCTGAAACATTACTCAAGGTCTCCGAAGTTTTATGTCCACTTATACATCTATTTCTAATTCTTATTTGTCACCAAAGTTTGCCCAATTATATTCATACTGTATAACACGTTGGATGTTTTCCCATTTTGAAAACACCTCAAATTTCACAATGTAGTGGTATATTTTTTAATCCAAATATCATATTAGAAGTAATAATCTTGTAGCCCAATTGATTTTGAGAACAAATGTATCCAGAATTAGTCTTGTGATATTAATATTTATAAAAGTTAAGCTGAAACAAAATTTTAAATAACTCACCTTTCCACCAATGCGTACTTGAGCTTGCAGCTTGGCTAGTTTTTCTTGATTCATTATTGTTTCTTTCATCTGAAATCACAATAAGCTTAAAATTATGAGATTTAATTTAAAAAAAATCATTCTCCAAAGTTCACTCAACTTCCACTTAAGTTGTCAAAAATCTGATTAAATTTATACCTAAATGATGGAAAATCCGACATAGCTGACCATTCAACACAGCATATCTGCACTGAACTTAAGAGTAACTTAACCTCATCTTGCACAATTTAATTTGAAGCACTGCAAAAGTTGCAAAAATTCCTAAAAGGGTTAAAGAAGCAGGAAGCTCCTGACCTTAGCACCCTCTGGTTGGAAAAAGGATTTCTGATCTTACCTCCATTCCTTACATCAATTACTTTATATCCATGTCCTCAGCTCTAAATTATCCAGCTCCTTCAATTTTATACATTTGAATCAAGTCTCCCTGCAGCCAATTTGCCCAGACCGACCAAAATGATCCATCCCCACTCGTCGAAACCTGTCGACATTTGGTCCATATCCCTCTAGACCCGTCTTATCCATGCATCTACCCTATTTTCTTCTTAAATCAGAATCTATTGTTATGAACATGTTATGAAATTAGTTTAGCGGCCTCATCACAGTGCAAACATTGATATAAACCATCTTACAAAAGAAATAAAATAGTGCAAGGAAACAAAAAAGTCAAAGTAAGGAGGAATCTGTGGTTCAATGATCATTCAGGAATCTGATGGCAGAGGGGAAGCAGCTGTCCTTGTGCTGCTGAGTTCTCGACTTCAGGCTCCTGTACCTTTTTCCAGACGGTAGCTGAGTGAAGAGGGCATGGCCTGGTTGGTGGAGGTAAATGAAGATAGAGACTGCTTTCTTAAGACACCGCCTCTTGTAAATGTCCTCAATGGAGTGATAACTGGTGCCCATGATATTGCCATAGTATCTGCTTCAGCCACCTACGCATCAAGCAGCGTATTCTGTACATTCACCACCCTCTATGTAAAAATGTTACCCTTCACCATCCTGTTAAATCTCTTCCCCACCATGGAAAACAACCATGGTCTAGGACAAGATAGCACCACTTAGTACAGAGATGCAGAGGAAATTCTTCAGCCAGAGAGTGACAAATCTGTGAAATTGTTGCCATTGGCCACTCTGGGGGGACAGGTCTTTGGGTGTATTTAAGGCAGAGATTAGCCAAGGAATCAAAATTTATGGGGAGAAGATCAGGCCAGCCAGTGAGGCTGAGTAGGAAAATGTATTGGCTCATGATTAAATGGCAGGGTAGACTCAATGGACTGACTATCTCTTATGGTCTTACCTCAAACTTATCAGGATAAATATTGAATTCCTTACTTTGGGCAAAAGACTGCATTCACATGATCAAATGCTCACATGATTTTGTACACTTCTATGAGATAACCCCTCATCCTCCTGCACTCCAAGGAATAAAGCCGTAGACTCCTCAACCTCTCCCTATGTCAGACCGCACCCACCAAGTCCTGGCAACATCCAATACTCCAAATGTGGCCTCACCAATGTCTTGTACAATTGCAACATCACCTCCCAACTTCTTTATTCAATTCTGTGAAAGATGAAGACTAATGTGCCTGGTCCTCTATCTACTTTTAACATCTAGATCCCTCTGCTCAGAACACTTCCCGATTCCTACCATTCACTGCAAGTCCTATCCATATTAGACTACTCAAAATGCAAGACATCACATTTCTCAATTAAATTCCATCAACCATTCTTCTGCCCACCTTCTTGCTTAATTAATCAAGATCCTGTTGCCAACTGTCTTCACTATCTACAATACCAGACACTTTAGTGTCAACCACAAACTTGCTAATTATGCTGTGCATTTTCATCTAAATTACTGATATAGATGAAAAACAGTAATGGGCCCAGAAACCAAACCCTGGAACACCATTAGTCACAAGCCTCTAGCCTGAAAAACAACCTTGCACCATCACCTTTTGTTTTCCACCACAAAGCCAATTTCCTATCCATTTTGCTCGCTCACCTTGGATCTCGTGACCCTTTCTCAAAAAGTAGCCTACAAGGAGCCATATCAAATGACTTGTTGAAATCCACATTTACAAGATCTACAATTCTACCCTCACATCAACCTTTTTGGTCACATCTTCAAAAAGCTCGATTAGATTTGTGAGGCATGACCTCCCATTTCTATTCCATTTTCTCACGTGTCTACAGCATTATCAGAACTGAAAAATTGTTATTAATCCCTTTGTTGCTTCCCCCCACAATGAAATAAGTTTCTTGTAACATGGTGACCAAAATTCATAATACTCCAGCCATAGCCACAAGCTTGCATACAATTTGAGCATTTCTTTTTTTTAAATTTTTCACTATGAACCATATCAATCAAAATACATACAAACATTTCCCTCTTAAATATACACAGTGGCATTTTCTCCCCTTTTCCCCCCTACCTACCCCCCCTCCAAACCCATTAAACATTCAACATATACAACAATTAAACAATGTCATCACACAATGAAAATAAACAAGAAAATTGTGTCATCTACTTTTGCACACTGGATCAAGTCATTTTGTCTTCTTTTATCATTTTAGGGGGCGGAGGTCCGAGGCAAGCCCTCTCTGTTATGTTCCATGTACGTTTCCCAAATTTGTTCAAATAATGTGACTTTTTTTTAAATTATATGTTATTTTTTCCAATGGAATACATTTTTTCATTTCCATGTACCATTGCTGTACTCTCAGGTTCTCTTCTGATTTCCAAGTTGACATTATATATTTTTTTGCTACCGCTAAGGCTATCATAATAAATCTTTTTTTGCGGTTCATCCAGTTTGAGGCCCAATTCTTGACTTCTTATATTACTTAGAAGAAAGATGTCTGGATTTTTTGCTATGTTGCTTTTTATGATTTTATTTAATACCTGATTTAGATCTTCCCAAAACTTTTTCACTTTCTCACATGCCCAAATTGCATGTACTGTTGTTCCCATTTCATTCTTACAACGAAAACATCTATCTGATAATGTTGGATCCCATTTTTAAAAAAACTTTTGGGGTGTGATATATAACCTGTGTAACCAATTATACTGTATCATACGTAATCTCGTGTTTATTATATTCTTCATAGTTCCAGAGCATAACTTTTCCCATGTTTCATTTTTTATCTTTATGTTTAAATCTTTTTCCCACTTTTGTTTGGGTTTATAGCTTATTTCATAATTTTCCTTCTCTTGTAGCTTGATATACATGCTCGTTATAAATCTTTTTATTATCATTGTTTCTGCAATCACATATTCAAAGCTGCTTCCTTCTGGTAATCTCAGTCTATTTCCCAATTTATCCTTTAAGTAGGCTTTCAGTTGATGATATGCAAACATTGTACCATGAGTTATTCCATATTTGTACTTCATTTGTTCAAATGTTAATAAATTATTTCCCAAAAAACAATTTTCTATTCTTCACTCCTCTTCTGCTTAATGCTTCAGCTACAAAGGAAAACATTCCATTAGCCCGTTGAATGATATCTACTTGCCTTGCTACCTTTAAGGATCCCTGTTCCTTCTCTCTTCCCCATTTCCTTCCATTTCTAAATATTCCCATCTTATTGCACCTTCCAAACTGTTACACCGCCATTAAGAACTTGATATCCAAAATTTCCCTCCCTCATTAGCCACTAAACTAATTTTGTGTAACCATATTTTGGCAATTGCAATAACCTCTTGTTAGATAGAGTTGGATGATTGAGGATTTCTGATTTAAAGGTGTATTACTTCTGAACCTTTGATCAAACTTTAGCTAATGGTCATTTCATTACAAACCCTTGAATGTAATTTGCTAATCTGCTACAGGGTATAGCTTCAGATTGAAAGATTTACACCTTTAACATAAATTGTATATCATGTTCACTCTACCTGAAAGGCAACGAAACTACTATCGTTAACAATTACTTTTTAAAACAACAAATTTACAGACACTTGCCACAAAGATTTTACAAGGATTGCTGAAAAAGCTTAGAGAGCATGGAATCTGGAATATACTAATCTGAATTGAGTTGACTGATAGGAAGCTGCATAAGTGAACATGTTTTTCTTAGGTTAGCAGGCTGAAAGAGCAGGAATTAGATCATGGGTCCCAACTATCCATAATCTACATCAGCAATTTGGCTCTGAAATCAAACGCAACTCTGCCTTACGGTAAACAAAAGTTAAAGAATTTCATATATGTTACATTTTAAATGTTGTATTACATGACAATAATGGAACCTTTACCTTTTCTTCAACTTTGCTGATAACAAAAAAGTGGAAAAATTGAAAGCACAAATAGGGGACAGAAATAAGATGGCTGAATGGATAAGAGCATGGCAAATGAAGCAAAATATGAAAATATTGACTGTATTTACTTTAGTTTAAAAAAATTTTTTTTTTAAAAAAGGGTGAGGGTTTGAAAAGGGGGCTTCCAGTTGGGTCTGATATGGAGTAATCGTCTCTATCACAGCTCTGTACTTTTAGTATTCTCCCACCCACCCCTTTACTTTTTAAAACTTTCAAAGCTGTTTTGAATTTCATATTTTGTGTATGTATGGAAGTTGACAACAATACAAGGAAAGAAACTCCATCTAATCCGCTGGCAAACTCGACTGAGGGCTTCTTTGAAGCACTTAAGCAGGTCAAAGCATTGATCACTGAAGAAGTTAAAGCTCTAAATGTTAGGTTTTTGGCATTGGAAAATCAACTTGCATAAGTCTGTTGTTCTACTGAAGAACAAGGTGAGCATTTGACCTCGGCAGAATCTACTTTAAAGATACTGGATGATGATAACGAGAAGTTAATGGCAAGAATTATCAATTTGGAAAGTTGAAGACAATGGCTAAAAATAATGAAGCTGGCACACTTACTCATTTTTTTTCTGACCTGCTGGTAACGGTGTTTGGAAAAGAGACGTTTCCGACACCACTAGAGCTGGATAGAGCACATCATTCATTATTGTCTGAGCCTAAATTAGGCCAAAACCATGTTCAGCAGTGGTCATATGCCTACACCGCTATCAAACGAAGGAACTGCTGATCCGTGAAGCCCGTTGTCAAGGTACACTGCAAAATCAAATCCACCAAATGAAAGGGTGGATAATTTAGAGCTGAAGAGGAACATTTGAATTCTCTGCCCTGAGGGAGGTGGCAGCTCATGGTGGCATTTAAAAGATCAAATGTATTTCTTGACATTTGACAAAGGAATACGATACCTGAAGTTATACGGAGTTAGATCAGGCAATAATGTGAACAATGTTGAGGGATTAAAAGGCCACTCCAATTTATGTAAAGATCTAAAAACTTCCTTTCTTTCACTGGTTAGTAATCTGGAAAACTGTGTCTTGTACATTCCAATACTTCATCCTCCATGTTTCAACTGTTTTGCTCAATACGTTAAGTTGTCATATTATGAAACACGTGTTGAACTTCGAATAAAACAACACCCTGCGTTTCCGCTCATGTTCGGGGACCGACATACCCTCAATTGTTTTTGGGCCTTGTCGATCTTTTACAAGGAGATATGAAAAGTAACCGACCCGTAAACCCTATTCTCGCCGTGTAATATATAAAAATTCCTACGATTAATAACGAGAAGCTAAAACAAAGAGTTGGGAAGTCAAGTTCAGGAAAAATGACACCATATAGCGAAATATATATGGACATAGACAATCCACGAGGGGAAAGTGGTCACTCTAACATAGTGAGAACCCCTCCCTATCATCGTCCCCTCCCGTTTAGGTCCCCGATCCGGATCACATTCGAACTCAGGCCACGGAGCAGCAACAGCTGGGCCTTGGCCCTTCCCACAGGGAGCGGCCAGCAAGCTCAAGACGGCTCACTCCTCCCGCCGAGCCACGGGGTCCGCAGCGCCTGGGCCCACCTCACTGGCAAGCGCACAACCTCATTCCCTTCGCCCGCCCAAGGCCGTTTCAGCACTTGGCTGCCTGCGTTACCTTGGGGGCTGTCGAATTCCTGGGGCCGTGGCGGTACCGAGCGTGGAGAGAGAGAGAGAAGTTCCGCGGCTGAACGAACCCAGGCGCGCAAACACACACACACGAGGAGAGGAGCAAGATGGCTGCCCGAAAGAGAGAGCGGATGTGATGATAGAGCACGTGATGCTGCCGGCGGGCCAATGGGAAGATGGGGAAGGGGAAGGAGATGGAGACAGGGTGAGAGGATAGAGCACGTGACGCTGACGCTGCCGGCGGGCCAATGGGAAGATGGGGGAGGGGAAGGAGATGGAGACAGGGTGAGAGGATAGAGCACGTGACGCTGCCGCTGCCGGCTGGCCAATGGGAAGATGGGGGAGGGGAAGGAGGATAGAGCACGTGACGCTGACGCTGCCGGCGGGCCAATGGGAAGATGGGGGAGGGGAAGGAGATGGAGACAGGTAATTGGATGCCAGCACGATGAAACAAGAGGTGAAAAGGAGCCCAAGAACAAAATACCTTGATAATTTAAATCTAGGTTTTAATTTTAGATTTAAGGCTCTTATTGCATGTAATAAAACAGAAAATGTGATATTACACGAAATTTCCTTTAGTACAACGTGGGAAAAAGATTTGCCATCAGCAGAAAATGCCTGGCGCCTCCGAATAGGAGGCCCCAGTTACTGAATGTCCTTGGATTCGCCTCCAGTGCTCCGGCAGCCTCCACAGCCTTCAGTCCAAATCACTGGCAAACTTAGCTCCAGATTGAAACCTCTGGCCTGATCAGGATCCCCTCAGCGGCCTCTCGCATCAGGGTTCTGATACCTGGTACCCCTTTCGCCAGTCTCCAGCAATCCACAGCCTGGTGCGAGTCCCTCGATTGCAGTTGCTTGCAGCCTCCATGGATTCCTCACATTGTCTCTGCCTGTGTCTTCTTCAGCTTCAGAGTACCTTGCTGGTCCACTGTCTGTCAAGGTCACCGTTCCATGGGTCATCTGCTCTGCTTCTCTCAAGCAGTGGGGGGGGGGGGGGTGGTCTGCCCTGCACCAGTCCTCTGCTTCTCAGGAGTGTGAACCCCTTGAGGCTGCCTGGTGAATCCAGGCGCCACCATTTTGAGCCCAGACCCCATGGTCGCAGGATTTTAAAATAAACCACCATTGGTTTCTTTAACAGTCCTTTTAAAGGTCTTTACAAATTCAATGGCAGTTGGCCTGGGCAGTAGGACCCTATGGGGGGGGGGGGGGGGCTCTATGTCTCCGCTGCCCACTGTCCACAGGTCCGCTGCAGCAGCAGCGCCATTGTTGCAGCAGCTCTGGCAAGATCGCCATTTTTCGCCCTCGAAGTCAGATGTCACTGTCTCGTGCATGATCACCCGAGGAAGTACATGAGCTACAACACTCTCCCCCATTTATTTCAATGCAATAAGCAAAAGTGCTGGGAGACTGTGATAGTACAGACCTATCACCAATGTATATAGTTACAGTATCTAGAGTGTAATGACTGTGCTTACACCGATTGGCTGAGAGCTTAGCCACGCCTACTGTCTGGGCCTTAAAGGGTTGTGTCCCTAGCCAGGTTGGATCATTCCAGACTGGTCGGCCACCTGTGAAGAGCTCCTGTCTTTTGCTAATAAAAGCCTTGGTTTGGATCAACAAGTCTTTGGTTCTTTTGACGAGCTCTACAGAGACCACAGCAGGTTATACAGCATTTATAGGAAGTAAAAGGTAACCAATATTTCAGGGCTGGGCCTTTGTTAAGGTACCATCTATTTCAATCCTGGCAAATGAGCTTAAGGAATGCAATTGTGGCTATGAGCTATTGGGGAGGAAAGAGTGACAAGCATGCAGATGCTGGAATCTGGAGCACAAAACAAAATGCTGGAGGAACACAGCAGGTCAAGCATCATGGAGTTGATGTTTCAGGGCAAGACTAACAGTTGACAATTTGGATGAAGTCTCTTGCAAAATGTCAATGAGCCATATTCTTTCCATGGACCATCAGTTCCTACACTAGTTTTTTGTAGTGGGGAAAAAAAGTTGTGTAACTATTAATTGTACTTTTATGGAAGCATAAAGTAGTTAAATCAAAATGGTGAACTCTTGAACCAGGCTCAAATTTTTCCCCTGAGGCTGTGTCCCTGCTGAACCTTAAATCCCAGTGCTGAGTGGTACTGCACTCGTATTGTACTATGAATACTTTTAGAGTTGTTTGCTTGCTGAATGCTCTTGTTTTTATTTGCACAAAGTTATTAGTATATAGCACTATTTTTTATAAACTTCTGGTTGGATGCTAATTGTATTTCATTGGCTTTGTATTTTACTTGGCACAATGACAGTAAAGTTTAATCTAATCCTCACAGTCTCCTTAGAAGATGCATTTTGGGAACCTTTCTCTTTAGTTATCCAAACATAATGAAACTCCTTATAGCTCTTTAAGAATTTTCCAGCAAAGGGAAGAATATCGCACAAAATCAGTGAACCGGTGCGGACTTGAAAGGCCAACATGGCCTGTTTCTGCTCCGTAAATGGTTATATGGTTATTCCATCCAGCTGCATAGTTGGTACAGTGAGGTCAGCCACTTCCTTACATCAGCAAAACTGATTGAAACCTGGCTTTCAGTATTTGCACGTGGAGTTTGCATGTTCTTTCCGTGGGGTTTCTCCAGGTGCCTCCTTCCCCTACCCCCACCTCACCCTGTTACAAAGACATGCACGCTGTCCCTAGTATGTAAGAGACTGCCGGAACCTGTGGAGCGGGATGGGAGGAGTGGGTGTTGGGAGAATAAAATAAGATTGATATATGATTAGTATAAATGAATAGTTGTTGCAGACTTGGCTGAGGGGGCCTGTTTTCATGCTGGATGATGCCAGTGCTACACAGTATATCATGCATGCTGGCCAAAATGGGACAACATTAATTCCATTTCCCAGAGCATCATCCAGACCACTTCATATGTTAATCCAGGAATTTATAACTATGATAATGAGTTTTTGTCTACACCATTCTATGAGCCAGTGAATTCCAGTTTTCTAGACTGCTCTTTCTATTCCATTAAAGATGTTTTTCTGCTTGACTCCCTTCCAATCCATCTGACAAGTGACTTAAATCTATCTTCTGCCTAACCTGTATTTTATACATTTCAGATAAATGTCCCTTCAGTATCCTTTGTTCCAATGAAACAATCTCAGTAAAGACAGCTACTCTGTAGTCTTAAATAGTCATATAGCACAGAAACAGGCCCTTCAGTTAGAGAGGCCATCATCTACCACCATTCTCTGGCCTCTCCCACAGAGCCAATATTTTATAGAGTTTGCTCCCTTATCCTAAACACTGAGTTACTGAACCTTATGGACCAACCTCCTATGTGTGACTTTGTCAAAGGCTTTATTAAAGTCTATGTAGACAACATCCACTACTGTTATCCCTCCAGGGTAATTACATTCTTCCCATGGTAAGGCAACCAGAACTGCAGACAATAGTCATGCAATGATCTATGTTTTATACAGTTCCACCATAACATCCCTTCTCTTATAGTCACAGTCATTCTCAATTTTCTTTTGGCTATGGCCCCCTAAGGACTCTACTCAAAGTTTATGGGCCTTCTTCCCTGTGAAGCAGTCAGGCTTAGTTGGCTTCTTCTGTATCCACTACATAAAATGCATAAAAAATATTTTATGATTTCAGTCCTTGGCCCTCCTTAAATGTGCTGTGGCCCCTGTTAAGAATGGCTGCTCAAGCTAATGAAAGAATCATTTTTAACTATACTATAAACTTGAGGAATTATTGGATATGTATTGCAAACTTCTTCTTTTCCTTTTTTTTTGGTGTAACCATTTACTTTGTACAGTAAAATCCCCATTATCCAGGGTCAACAGGAATCGCAGATACTGGAAATTCAAATTTTCCAGTTGACTGAAACTCACTCTTCCAATGCCTAACTAATACACCTGTATTAAGAACACACTATTTAATGACAATGCAAAAAGTAAAGTAATTTAAAAAAAAAAATCAGTATTATAGAATTTAATTATGTAAATTTCACGGGATTGGAGGGTTGCACATGTAGTTCCATTATTTAAAAAAGGCACAAGGTGTAGGCCAAGTAATTATCGGCCAGTAAGTTTGACTTCGGTGGTGGGGAAAGTTATGGAGGGTATTCTTCGAGATAGTATGTACAAATATCTGGATAGGCAGGGATTGATCAGGGGCACCCAGCATTGGTTTGTGAAGGGAAGGTCATGTTTGACGAATCTAGTTGAGTTTTTTGAAGAGGTGACAAGAAAAGTGGGTAAAGGTAGGGTGGTTCATGTGATCAATTTGGATTTTAGTAAGGCTTTTGATAAGGTTCCGCGTGTAAGGTTAGTAAGGAAGGTTCAGTCACTAGGGATTAATAGAGAGATAATGAGATGGGTTCAGAGTGGCTGGAAGATAGACAGCAGAGAGTCATGGTGGACAACTGTCTGTCAAGATGGAAGCCTGTGACGAGCAGTGTGCCTCAGGGATCAGTACCGGGTCCCCTGTTGTTTATCATTTATATTAATGATTTGGAGGAGGGGGTGGTTAACTAGGTAAGCAAATATGCAGACGATATGAAAATGGGGGGAGTGGTGAATAGTGAGAAAGGTTTTCTTGGATGACAGAAGGATTTGGTTTGTTTGGAGAAAAGTGGGCTGATAGGTGGCAGATGGAATTTAATGTAGACAAGTACGCGGTGCTGCATTTCAGAAAAAATAACCAGAATAGGACTTGTGCAGAGAGCATTGCAGAATGCAGAGGAACAGAAAGATCTTGGGGTTATGGTACAGAGTTCCTTGAAGGTGGATTCCCATGTAGACAAGATGGTTAAGAAGGCATATGATATGCTGACCTTCATAAATCATAGTGTGGAGTATAGGAGCTGGGAAGTGATGCTGCAATTCTTTAAGGCGTTGGTGAGGCCAGGTTTAGAGTATTGTGTTCAGTTCTGGTCTCCGAATTATAGGAATGATATAGATAAGGTGGAGAGGGTGCAGAGATGATTTACAAGGATGCTGCCTGCTTACAACATCTAGAGTACAGAGAAAGATTAAGGAGACTGGGACTTTATTCATTGGAACGTAGATGGTTGAGAGGGGATTTGATAGAGGTATTTAAAATTATGAAGGGAATAGATAGACTAGACGTGAGTAGACTCTTTCTCCTGAGGGCAGGAGAGGTTAAAGGGGACAAAACTTTAGAAAAAATGTTAGAGGATGCTTCTTCACTTAGAGTAGTGACAAAATGGAATGATCTTCCTGAGGAGATAGTTGCGGCAGGGACATTTCTGTCATTTAAGAGAAGGTTGGATGAGGGGGTTGGAAGGTAAGGGCTGAGAGTGGGAGGGGGAAGCTAGTGGTGTTGTTCAAGTTAACTGGCATGGACTCATAGGGCCGATATGGCCTGTTTCTGCACTGTAAACTGTTAAATGGTTAATTCCTGTATCTTACAAAATTTAAATTTTAACCCCAGTTATAACAGCATTGTGCTAGCTGTTGCGCTAACCATGCCATTGTCGTCATTAACTCCCTCCCTGAAGTTTATAGGTAAAGCCTTACTAATATGCTTAATACTAATAAAAATAAAGACTCATACTGGGCAGGGATAGGGAGACACTTTGGGAGAGTCACCCCAGAGGCAAGCAGGATCGGCCAACTCTTCAACCTGAGCATGGCTATTTCATTTGCACCTTTCTCGCGCTAACAACCTGGCTCACCTCCTCGCAAGTATCCCGATCAGGCCCTCAGTACACTTTCCTCGCATTAACAACCCAACTCACCTCCAAGCAGGTGTTCCGTTCAGGCCCTCCGTGCGCCCTCCTTGTGCTGACAACTTGACTCACCTCCATGCAAGTGGCATCAGTGGAAAGAATGTGTTCACATTGCACGTTCAGCAGGGCAAAACTTTGCTTGTCCACTGAAATCACAAGGCACCCCTGCAGGGTAAATCTGCCTGATCTTATTTATTTGAATTTTAAAATTTATTAATGTCCTTAATTATTTTTCCCCAGTTGTTTGAGTTTCCAGTTGATTGGATTCGGGATAATGGGGATTTTACTGGATATTCTGACCTTATTAATTCTTCCAATAAATTCTATCTGCCATTTTTATGGCTGCATTACCAGTTAGTTTAAGTTTATTTCAATGTGTACAGACATGTTTATTTTCATAGGTACAGTGCAAAATGTTGTTTTGCAAGCAAACCACCTAGCCAAACTATATATAGTGCAGTCAAATCATACATAACTACTTGTATTTAGTTCATCAATATCATTTTGTAGCCAAAATGACTCTCCTCACATTATCAAACTACGTCATCTGCAAATTCAATATCTCCTACATTCACATCTTTCTTTTTTCTTTTCTTTGGCTTGGCTTCGCAGACGAAGATTTATGGAAGGGTATGTCCATGTCAGTATGTCACTGACAAAAGACAAAGGAGGAAAAACACAACACCCAACCCCAACCAACCAATTTTCCCTTGCAACCGCTGCAACCGTGTCTGCCTGTCCCGCATTGGACTTGCGAGCCACCAACGAGCCTGCAGCTGACGTGGACATTACCCCTCCATAAATCTTCGTCCGTGAAGCCAAGCCAAAGAAGAAGAATGTCCACGTCTGCTGCAGGCTCGTTGGTGACTGACAAGTCCGATGCGGGACAGGCAGGCACGGTTGCAAGGGAAAATTGGTTGGTTGGGTTTGGGTGTTGGGTTTTTCCTTTTTCAGTGAGGTGGGCTCTACGGTCTTCTTCAAAGGAGGTTGCTGCCCGCCGAACTGTGAGGTGCCGAGAATGGTTGGAGGCGATATCAGCCCACTGGCGGTGGTCAATGTGGCAGGCACCAAGAGATTTCTTTAAGCAGTCGTACCTCTTCTTTGGTGCACCTCTGTCTCGGTGGCCAGTGGAAAGCTCGCCATAGAACACGATCTTGGGAAGGCAATGGTCTTCCATTCTGGAGACGTGACTCACCCAGCGCAGTTGGGTCTTCAGCAGCATGGATTTGATGCTTGCGGACTCTGCCAGCTTGAGTACTTCGATGTTGGTGACGAAGTCATTCCAATGAATGTTGAGGATGGAGCGGAGACAGCGCTGATTCACATCTGGTTCATTGATAAAGGGCTCAAGCCTGGAACATTGGTTATGTATCTTTATCTTTGCTATATAAAGTACACCGTTTGACCTGCTGAGTTTTTCCAGAATTGTGTTTTTATTTCAACTACAATGTCTGCAGACTTTCATGTTTTACTTTGGGATCATTGATCTTCTTTTCTTTGGCTTGGCTTCGCGGACGAAGATTTATGGAGGGGGTAAAAAGTCCACGTCAGCTGCAGGCTCGTTTGTGGCTCACAAGTCCGATGCGGGACAGGCAGACACGATTGCAGCGGTTGCAAGGGAAAATTGGTTGGTTGGGGTTGGGTGTTGGGTTTTTCCTCCTTTGCCTTTTGTCAGTGAGGTGGGCTCTGCGGTCTTCTTCAAAGGAGGTTGCTGCCCACCAAACTGTGAGGCGCCAAGATGCACGGTTTGAGGCGTTATCAGCCCACTGGCGGTGGTCAATGTGGCAGGCACCAAGAGATTTCTTTAGGCAGTCCTTGTACCTTTTCTTTGGTGCACCTCTGTCACGGTGGCCAGTGGAGAGCTCGCCATATAACACGATCTTGGGAAGGCGATGGTCCTCCATTCTGGAGACGTGACCCATCCAGCGCAGCTGGATCTTCAGCAGCGTGGACTCGATGCTGTCGACCTCTGCCATCTCGAGTACTTCGACGTTAGGGGTGTAAGCGCTCCAATGGATGTTGAGGATGGAGCGGAGACAACGCTGGTGGAAGCGTTCTAGGAGCCGTAGGTGGTGCCGGTAGAGGACCCATGATTCGGAGCCGAACAGGAGTGTGGGTATGACAACGGCTCTGTATACGCTTATCTTTGTGAGGTTTTTCAGTTGGTTGTTTTTCCAGACTCTTTTGTGTAGTCTTCCAAAGGCGCTATTTGCCTTGGCGAGTCTGTTGTCTATCTCATTGTTGATCCTTGCATCTGATGAAATTGTGCAGCCGAGATAGGTAAACTGGTTGACCGTTTTGAGTTTTGTGTGCCCGATGGAGATGTGGGGGGGCTGGTAGTCATGGTGGGGAGCTGGCTGATGGAGGACCTCAGTTTTCTTCAGGCTGACTTCCAGGCCAAACATTTTGGCAGTTTCCGCAAAGCAGGACGTCAAGCGCTGAAGAGGGACAGCCTTAAGACCACCTGGATGCATCCCCGATCCAAACACTGGCACCTCCTGGACTACATCCTGGTGCGAGAAAGTGACAAACAAGATGTGCTCCACACCAGGGTCATGCCTAGCGCGGAATGCCACACTGACCACCGGCTGGTTCGCTGCAAGCTCAACCTTCACTTCAAGCCAAAGCCCAGGAACAATAAAGCCCCCAGAAAGAGGTTCAATGTTGGAAACCTGCAGTCAGACGAAGCGAGAGGAAACTTCCAGGCAAACCTCAAAGCAAAGCTCGACGTTGCAACCCGCCTCACGGACCTGTCCCCTGAAACCCTCTGGGATCAGTTGAAGACTACCATACTGCAATCCACTGAAGAGGTACTGGGCTTCTCCTCCAGGAAAAACAAGGACTAGTTTGATGAAAACAGCCAGGAAATCCAGGAGCTGCTGGCAAAGAAGCGAGCTGCCCACCAGGTTCACCTTACAAAGCCGCCCTGTCCAGAGAAGAAACAAGCCTTCCGTCGCGCATGCAGCCATCTTCAGCGCAAACTCCGGGAGATCCAAAATGAGTGGTGGACTAGCCTCGCCAAACGAACCCAGCTCAGCGCGGACATTGGCGACTTCAGGGGTTTCTACGAGGCTCTAAAGACTGTGTACGGCCCCTCACCCCAAGTCCAAAGCCCGCTGCGCAGCTCAGACGGCAAAGTCCTCCTCAGCGACAAGATCTCCATCCTCAACCGATGGTCAGAACACTTCCAATCTCTTTTCAGTGCCAACCGCTCAGTCCAAGATTCCGCCCTGCTCCAGCTCCCTCAACAGCCCCTAAGGCTGAGCTGGATGAGGTTCCCACCCTGGATGAGACATATAAGGCAATCGAACAACTGAAAAGTGGCAAAGCAGCAGGTATGGATGGAATCCCCCCAGAAGTCTGGAAGGCTGGCGGCAAAACTCTGCATGCCAAACTGCATGAGTTTTTCAAGCTTTGTTGGGACCAAGGTAAACTGCCTCAGGATCTTCGTGATGCCACCATCATCACCCTGTACAAAAACAAAGGCGAGAAATCAGACTGCTCAAACTACAGGGGAATCACGTTGCTCTCCATTGCAGGCAAAATCTTCGCTAGGATTCTACTAAATAGAATAATACCTAGTGTCGCCGAGAATATTCTCCCAGAATCACAGTGCGGCTTTCGCGCAAACAGAGGAACCACTGACATGGTCTTTGCCCTCAGACAGCTCCAAGAAAAGTGCAGAGAACAAAACAAAGGACTCTACATCACCTTTGTTGACCTCACCAAAGCCTTCGACACCGTGAGCAGGAAAGGGCTTTGGTAAATACTAGAGCGCATCGGATGTCCCCCAAAGTTCCTCAACATGATTATCCAACTGCACGAAAACCAACAAGGTCGGGTCAGATACAGCAATGAGCTCTCTGAACCCTTCTCCATTAACAATGGCGTGAAGCAAGGCTGTGTTCTCGCACCAACCCTCTTTTCAATCTTCTTCAGCATGATGCTGAACCAAGCCATGAAAGACCCCAACAATGAAGACGCTGTTTACATCCGGTACCGCACGGATGGCAGTCTCTTCAATCTGAGGCGCCTGCAAGCTCACACCAAGACACAAGAGAAACTTGTCCGTGAACTACTCTTTGCAGATGATGCCGCTTTAGTTGCCCATTCAGAGCCAGCTCTTCAGCGCTTGACGTCCTGCTTTGCGGGATCATTGATACATATATAGCAAGTAGCAAGGATCCCAGCAGAAACCCCTGTTGTGCATCAACTTTACTGTTCACTGAAGGTATAAAAAACACAGCGGATAGAGGGGAGCAGGTGGATGTAGTGTGCTTGATTTTAATAATGTGCCACATAAAAAAAATTATCCATAAGATAAGGATATATGTAGCTGGGCACAATGAAATTAACAGATAGAGGATTGGTTAACCAGAAGAAGGCAGAGTTGGGATAAATGGGTATTGCTCTCATTGGCAATCAGTGGTGAATGGAGTGCCACAGGGATTGGTGCTGGGCCAACAACTGTTCATGATATACGTCAGCAATTTGGAAGAGAGAACTGAGTGTAGCATATCAAAGTTACCTGATGTCACTAAACTGAGTGGAAAAACAAATTGTGTAGAATATGCAGAGATATAAATAGGTTAAGTGAGTAGGCAATGGTCTGGTAGTTTGAATACAATGCTGTTAAACGTGATGCTATCCACTTTCGAAATAAAAATAGAAAATCAGATTATTATTTAAATAGTGAAAGACTGCAGCAGCCTGTGTTGCAAGAGACTTGGAAATGCTTCTGCTTGGATCACAAAAGGTGCATTTTCAGGTGCAACAGGTAATCACAAATCCAAATGAAATGTTTGCGTTCATTGCTAGTGGGATTGAATTTAAGAGCTGAGAGGTTCTGCTGCAACTCTAATGGGTATTGGTGAAGCCATACCTGGAGTACTGCATGCCGTTTCTCCTTACTTGAGAAAAAATACACAGACTTTGAAGGCTGTTCACCAGTTGATTCCAGAGATGAGGGAGTTACCCTATGAGAGGGATCAGAATCCGGTTCCTTGTCATGAACATGTATCATGAAATTTGTTGCAAAAATTGCTATTAATTATATTTCTATAAATATGCTTAAAAAAAAGAGGGATGTTTGGCATGGGGGTGGCACGGTTGATGTAACGGTTCACGCAATGCCTTTACAGCACCAGTGAATGGGACTGGACCTGGGTTTGTCTGTAAGGAGCTTGTACGTTCTCTCCATGTCTGTGTGCATTTTCTCTGGAGGTTCCAGTTTCTTGCCACCCTTCAAAAATGTACCGGGGTGTAGGTTAATTGAGAGTAATTTGGGTGACATGGACTCTAGGTCTGAATTGGCCTGTTACAGTGTTGTATGTCTAATTTTTAAAAAAAATTAAACTGCTCCACATAAAAAGTAGTGGGAATGTGAAGCAAGCTGTCAGCTGAGGTGCTGAATGTGAGCAAAATGTTAACATTTAAGAAAATTTGGACAAGTACATGGATGGGAAGGGGATGGAGGGCTATGAACTGGGTCGAGGTAAGTAGGATAAGGCAGAATAATACTTTTCGACACAGAGTGGAAGGGTTGATGGGCCTGTTTCTGTGTTGTAGTGTTTTATGGCTCTATGGTTCGACAGATATTATACATGTATGTGTATGATAATAAACTCATCTCATCTATAATTTTTCTGCTTGGTTCACTCTGATGTTATCAGTAAAAAGTTTAAATCAAACAAAAGGTATTTGCAAAAACTTTGTACCTTATCTGAAAGATAACTGTCTGAGATTGATCAATAATGTTCTTGATAGGCTTAGTTACAAACAGACTGAATTGCCCCGTAAGAAATTAACAAATTAATTAGATATTTTCTTTCTAATATTTACTTGGTTCTCCCTTAAACCTTCAACTGGAAGCTATATTGTGACTTGGAAAAATAATTAATATTAAGTAAGATTAACAGATAAGTTATTTTAGCTGTAAATTCTAATTCCAAAATGAATTAACAAGAACATACAAGGTTAGTAGGTTAATTGGTCAAGGGTACCGCACGGATGGCAGCCTCTTCAATCTGAGGCGCCTGCAAGCTCACACCAAGACACAAGAGAAACTTGTCCGTGAACTACTCTTTGCAGATGATGCCGCTTTAGTTGCCCATTCAGAGCCAGCTCTTCAGCGCTTGACGTCCTGCT
Source organism: Narcine bancroftii (assembly GCF_036971445.1). Lineage (NCBI taxonomy): Eukaryota > Metazoa > Chordata > Chondrichthyes > Torpediniformes > Narcinidae > Narcine > Narcine bancroftii. The sequence continues at coordinate 118,981,875 of NC_091469.1, read as the reverse complement.
TTGCGGAAACTGCCAAAATGTTTGGCCTGGAAGTCAGCCTGAAGAAAACTGAGGTCCTCCATCAGCCAGCTCCCCACCATGACTACCAGCCCCCCCACATCTCCATCGGGCACACAAAACTCAAAACGGTCAACCAGTTTACCTATCTCGGCTGCACCATTTCATCAGATGCAAGGATCGACAATGAGATAGACAACAGACTCGCCAAGGCAAATAGCGCCTTTGGAAGACTACACAAAAGAGTCTGGAAAAACAACCAACTGAAAAACCTCACAAAGATAAGCGTATACAGAGCCGTTGTCATACCCACACTCCTGTTCGGCTCCGAATCATGGGTCCTCTACCGGCACCACCTACGGCTCCTAGAACGCTTCCACCAGCGTTGTCTCCGCTCCATCCTCAACATCCATTGGAGCGCTCACACCCCTAACGTCGAGGTACTCGAGATGGCAGAGGTCGACAGCATCGAGTCCACGCTGCTGAAGATCCAGCTGCGCTGGATGGGTCACGTCTCCAGAATGGAGGACCATCGCCTTCCCAAGATCGTATTATATGGCGAGCTCTCCACTGGCCACCGTGACAGAGGTGCACCAAAGAAAAGGTACAAGGACTGCCTAAAGAAATCTCTTGGTGCCTGCCACATTGACCACCGCCAGTGGGCTGATAACGCCTCAAACCGTGCATCTTGGCGCCTCACAGTTTGGCGGGCAGCAGCCTCCTTTGAAGAAGACCGCAGAGCCCACCTCACTGACAAAAGGCAAAGGAGGAAAAACCCAACACCCAACCCCAACCAACCAATTTTCCCTTGCAACCGCTGCAATCGTGTCTGCCTGTCCCGCATCGGACTGGTCAGCCACAAACGAGCCTGCAGCTGACGTGGACTTTTTTACCCCCTCCATAAATCTTCGTCCGCGAAGCCAAGCCAAAGATATTTGTGTGACGTGGGCTCACGTCTGGAGGGGCCTGTTAGCCTATTGTATCTCTTTAATAAAACTAGGAGGAATAGTAGAACAAAAATACTATTCCATAGTAGTCTTGACATATCCCCTACAATTTTTCCACTAGGCAAAGTATCAGATTTCCAACCATATCTCATTGCCCACATCGCATACAGAGAATAATAATAACCAAGTTTAATGTTAGCCAACTGCTTTTGTTGAAAAACCTGGATTTGGTTTATAATTAATACAATATTATTCAAAATGTGATTGTTTTCACTGAAGCAAATAATTATTTGCATAACCAATATACCAACGAATCATGAGATGAGATATTCAGCGAAGAGACAAGCTTTGATCTTGGGTCAATTACCATAACTTGACTGAAGTGGGTTTCGATAATATGCAGATTAGATATGATCTCATCATCACTGGGCTTGAAAATTAATCTACATTCACACTCCTGATTGTATTGTGTAATCCACAGCAGGATTCTTTTTAACTGCATCCACATAGGCATTAGCTTATTAATTCTTGTTGCCTCGGACCACACAGAAGAATAGGTATTCGGGCTTTTAAATAATCACTACATTCCTATCACAGTTTCAAATAAAATGAGGAGAAAAGTAAAAATGCAAAAATTTTTTTTGTGTGTAAAATGCTACTAATCTAATATGATTTCACATCAGGAATTCTTCTAATTTAGTTTATTTATCAGATTGATTTCAGATGATATAGTTTTGCTGGTAAACATGATCCAGCATCCTTCCTTATCAAAATGAATGATGAGATAACTAGTACAATACTATTGCATCGGACTTGTCAGCCACAAACGAGCCTGCAGCTGACGTGGACATTACCCCTCCATAAATCTTCGTCCGCGAAGCCAAGCCAAAGAAAAAGACTATGATGGGTACTGTAAATACCACACTCTGATTATGTATGCTTTAAAAGATGTGTCAGTTAACATAGAACATTACTACATTCGGCCCACGGTGTTGTGCCAACCTATATAAACCTATCATCAATTGAAATCTTCTCTACCTCCTATCCATAACTCTCTATTTTTCTTGTATCCTTGTGCCTGTCCAAGAGTCTTTTAAATACCCCTACTGTACCAGCCTCTTCCACCACCCCTTGCAATGCAGACCAGGCACCCACTACTCTGTGTAAAAGAACTATCCCCTGATGTCTTCCTTAAACTTTCCTCCCCTTATACATATGTCCTCTGATATTTGCTATTGTCACCCTGGGAAAAGGTGCTGGCTGTCTATCCTGTCTCTGCCTCTCATAATCTTATGGACCTCTATTAATCATCTCTTTTCCTTCTTTGCTCCATGAAGGAAAGCCCAACCTCATAAGATCTGTTATCCAAGGCAATATTCTGGTAAATCTGCACCCTCTCTAAAGCTTCCAAACCCTTCCTGTAATTAGGGGACCAGAATTGAATGCAATATTCCAAGTTGGTATAGGAAATTGGCTACATGCTTGTGGTTCCTTGTGGTATGCCATCATCTGGGGAAGAATATCTAATGCTGGGACAAAAGCAAGAGATTAAATCATTATTATGTATCCAGTTTAGCTGCTAATTTTGACTGTTTTCCAGAAAAGGAGAAATTATACTGTTTTCATTCACTGGACCATTTGTTTGAAGTAGGTGCTAATTTTCTTATCAAGTAGTTGACTGCAGTTTTCTCATAATGTTATGCACTCTAGTTCACTCACTTTTTAGAGTCGTAGAGCACAGAAATAGGCCCTTTGGCTAATGTGTCTATGCCTATCTCAACTGCTCAACACATGCCCTTGTTTGCCTCATATTCATCTAACTCTTTCCTATCCAAATGTCTTTTAAATATTTTTAAACCCACCCTTACAGCTTCCCCTAGCAGCTCATTCTATATGTGCACCATTCTCTGTGTGGAAAAAGTTGCCCCTCAGGACAAGATAAATCTTGAAATCCAGATGCCAGAAATCCAGACCACTCAACAATCGAGACTCTTGAACTTTTTTAATTTAGTGGCTTTTGATAGCATGCATAAACACTACAAACACACAGTGGCAACAAGAGACCCTGCTTAATACAGGTAATCTTATCACAAAGAAATTCATTTATACACTGTATTTTTTCTATTACAATGTTCATTTTTAAACATGATTTCAAGCATTACACACTCTTTTTTGTAGTGAAAAAAAATTGTTTATATTTTTACTGTGTTGACTTTATTTTTCTTTTTAACTGTTCATTTTTATAAATGAAGCATGCTGCATTTGCTAATTAATAAACTATCAAAATTTACCTGTTTATTTTTATCCCTCCTTAAATTTGAATTTTAAGTACTGTCTGAGAATCCAGAAAATCCAAAAATCTGGACTGGCCCAATCCCCAAACTGTCCAGATTTTAGGACTTTTACTGTAAATTCTAAACATCTATAGGCCCTTTTCCACTGGCACCCTGTCTCAGGAATTAACTGGAAATTTTCTGAAACAGGATCCAGTGGAAAAGGAACATTGTCCAAACGTTGGCGTCAAATGACGTCATTTCACACTGGGGATTAACCGCCTCTACCCTTACTCATATCCCTGGCGTTTTCTGACGCTGGCGTGCTGATAAAACCAGTGGAAAAGGGACAGCAGAATGTCACCCGTTCCCAGATGAAGGTAGAATACTCCGATCGCCAGCATCCCATGGACATCAGAAATCGATACAGTTTGGAATATATGTACAGGTTTTGTTTCCCAGCCTAAGAATAGCTTTGTGATTGAGGGAGTATACTCTAATAATGCCTGGAATGTCACATTCACTGTTAAGAATGAAAGTTAAACAGAGTGAGTCTGTTCTTTTGAGTTTAGAAGCATGAGAAGCAATCTTAATAAAATGTGCAAAATTCTTATGGGGCTTAACAGGATTGATGTAAGATGAGATTTCCCAGAGCAGGAATCAGGGGTACAACCTCAAAATAAGGGGTCAGTCGTTCAGGGCAAAGGTGAGAAGGTAGCGCATCTTCTGAATTCTCTAATAATGAGGGATATGGAGCCTCACTTACTGGATGCATCAGTCTTTAGATTTTAATGGAATAAAGAGATGTCAGGTAAGTACATGGAATGGCAGAGCAGGAACAAGGGTCTGAATGTCCAATGCTACAGTGTTGGATGATGGCCAGTGGAAATAAAATCAAAAGATTGGGTATTCTCAACCATTTTTTGGCTGTGACCCGCTTAGGTCTCTGCTCAAAGTTTATGGGCCCTCTTCCCTGTGCAGGGCCGGTTTTAAGCCTATTTGACCAATTTGATCAAATTGGGCCCTGCGCCTCAAGGGGGCCCTGCGCTGAAGGACTTTGTTTAAACTGGTATGAAAATAATAATACTATAGGCCTTATAAACTGAGGGATTTGTCATTGCCCTTAATTGTTCATATTATCTCAGAAATATTTTTAGGAAATATATCTTCTATTAAACTACTGGCTATAGACCTCCTTTGTCTCCCTAGCCAAAAATTTCGTGTTTCATATTCATTTCACCCAGTATTGTATTCCAGAGCTGATGAAGCATCTTATTATTATCAAGATCAAAACAGGCTATAGGCTAATCAATAAGAGAATTTATACTTTAATATGAGATTGAAATAGCATTATGCTAGCCTAGGGCTTAAGCAGTTAGCCTGAATGTAAATAGCCTAGGCCTAAGTGTAGAATTCCTGACAATGTTAGCAATTGTAGATGGAATTGGTGAGGATATTCGGGCCTTGTAAAGATGAATAACCCCGAAGTTGGGTTAGTTGATCTTTACTAGGCTGGGTTGCTGTGGGGGTAATAGCCTACATCTTTACAAGCTGGTTTACCAGGTTATTCAGCTATAGGGGCATGTACTGTACATCTCGGGGTTATTCATCTTTACAAGGTCCAGATATTCTTAGCAAGGCTGCCTCCGTCATTGTTTCATAATTTTGCAGTAGTTCGATTTAGTATCAAAATAGTACTAGGCTACTGTTACTAACTATGCTATTGCACTGCCAGGGCTTAATATAGCCAATTTCATGTTTTTGGTGATTTGGAACGGGTGCAGTTTAGCTTGACCATGCGGAAATTGTTTTCCTCAGGGGCGAATTTCATCCGTTACACGCATCAGTTTTTCTGCCGATTTTCTAGCCAAATATCTACCAACAAACTAGCGCTAGACATTTGACTAGAAAATCAGCTAAACAAAACAGCAAAATTAAAGTGCGTCCCCCCATTCTGGAATGCAACCTTAACTATCTAACCTAACTTAACCGTTACTTTTTTAAAAAAAGAGGCAATTCTTACCTTATTCGAAGATGTCGACATTCAACAAATCCAGAATCGGTCGCTTGTTTTGCTGTTCTGTGGGATTCACAAGTTGAGAGTTGGATGCGTTGTTCCAAGGTCAATGGCTGATGTCGAGTCCAATTTTATAACAAATTGCTAACGTCAAGTTTTTTGTGTAATTTTAAGTCTAAACGTTTTAAAATATACTTCTTTTTATCTTAAAAAATATAGCCCAGAGAATTAGCAGCTTAAAATTTGTCATTTTGGCAAGCACAAGCTTTTAAGCAGAAACCAGAAACAAGCACTGGCCAAGGCTAAGGTAGCTGAAAATGAAAATCATAGAGGTGCTTTCAGAAAATTACCTGTCACTCCATCTTTGAAGCGCCCATGTATTGAGGATGAAGAAAACAAAAACAATTCAGAAAATGACAATACAGCCTTGAGTCCAATTACAGTTGATGAATACAATGATGAAATTGTTAACAAGTTAGAAAAGGACGACGCAGCTGTGAATCAAATTGAAGACGATCTCAATGCACCTGAAGACAGTCCACTTGTAGCCGAAAAAGGCCAAGCCCAAACATCACGCAATGATGGATCATCCATGAGTACAGTTGTAATTAACATTTATGATGACCCAGCCAACTGGCCAGCATACATAAATCAAAATGTAAGAGATTATTTAACAATTATTTAAAAAAATTTGAGGGTACAGAGTAGTTATGTCCCAGTGAGGATCAAAGGAAAGGCTGGAAGTCATAGGGAGGCTTGGTTTTCGAGGAATATTGGAAATTTGGTTAGGAGAAAAAGGGAGGTGTACAAGAGGTATAAAGAACAGGGAGCTGACAATTTGAAGGAGGACTACAAGGAGTGTAGAAGGAATCTTAAGAAAGAAATTAGAAAGGCCAAAAAAAGGCATGAAAAGGCTTTGGCAGACAGAGTAAAAATAAATCCAAAGGGTTTCTATAAGTACATTAAAAGTAAAAGATTAGTGAGGGATAAAATTGGACCCCTGAGTGAGAAGTCAGAGGAAATGGGGGAAATTTTGAATGATTTCTTTGCTTTGGTATTCACTGGGGAAAAAATATTGAACCAGTTGAGGTAAAGAAAAATAGTGGGGAGATCATGAAGCATATAAGGATAACTGAGGAGGTAGTGATGGCTGTGTTGAAAAAGATAAAGGTGGATAAATCTCCGGGACCAGACAAAATATTCCCAAAGACACTCAGGGAGGCTAGTGGACAGATAGTGGGGCCATTAACAGAGACATTTAGGATGTCACTGGCCACGGGGGTAGTGCCAAAGGATTGGAGGGTGGCGCATGTGGTTCCGCTGTTTAAGAAAGGGTCTAAATGTAAACCTGGGAATTATAAGCCCATGAGTCTGACGTCTGTGGTGGGCAAGTTGATGGAAAGTGTTCTGAGGGATGGTATTTACAAATATTTAGAGGTACAGGGATTGCTAGGGAGTAATCAGCATGGTTTTGTCAGGGGTAGATCATGCTTGACAAACCTGATTGAGTTTTTCGAGGGGGTTACAAAAAAGGTTGATGAAGGGAAAGCTGTGGATGTTGTCTATTTGAAAGATCCTCCTATTCCAGTGAACAACGTTCCACGAAATGAAAAGGGATTGTGTTTTTCAAAGTTTCACTGTAAGAGGAAACTTTCAAATGGAGAGTGTGTTGAAAGACCTTGGATTATATACTCTCAGTCAGCTGATAGAATTTATTGCTTTTATTGTAAACTTTTTAGTAAGAAAACAGTGCACAATCAACAAGTGGGTTCAACAAATGGTCTAATCTTCATACAAGGTTGTGTGAGCATGAAAATTCTAAAAACCATTTGGAAGCCATATGGAGTTTCTGGGAATTGCACCAAAGACTTTGTAGTGGACAGACAATTGACAAAGAACTTGAAATAATCGTCAATGAACATGCAAAGCACTGGCAGCAAGTATTCAAAAGGCTAGTAGCAATAGTGCAGTTTCTCGCTGAGGGAAATCTAGCATTTAGAGGAACAGAGGAAAAAGTTGGTAATGAGAGTGTACACAGTGGAAACTCTTTAGATCTTGTTGAGCTGTTTGGAAAGTTTGACCCTGTTCTTGAAGAACATTTGCGAAAAGTCAAAACCCACAAAATTCATAATCACTATTTAGGAAAAGATACTCAGAATGAACTACTGGACATTATGGCTACAGCTGTTTTGAATGAGATACTGAAAAGTGTAAAAGCAGCTAAGTACTACGCCAGACTGCACACCTGATATGAGTGACCAAGAGCAAATGTCTCTAACGATCAGGTATGTGTCTGATGGTAACTTGGCTCCTTCAGATGTTTATAAACATTTCATAAAGTTTATGCAGTTTGAAAATAGCACAGGAGAAGATTTATATAAAACCTTATTAAACACACTGAAGGAATTAAATTTAGAGGTGAAAGACATTTGAGGCCAAGGCTATGACAACGGAAGCAACATGAATGTTCACACATCTGGAGTACAAGCACGACTGTTGAAGGAAAATTCAAGAGCTTTCTTTGTACCCTGTGCATGTCACAATTATAACCTTTTATTGGAGATGTAGCCAAATGTTGTCCAGAAGCTATAACATTTTTTGGGATCTTGCAAAGGATCTACATATTGGTCTCAGCATCAACTAAGACAGGTGGGCAGTTTTTAACAAACATGTTAAAAGTTATCAGTGAAACCCTTGAGCAACACAAGGTGGGAGTGTCGGATTGATAGTGTTAAAGCTATTCGTTATCAGGTTGGAGAAGTATATGATGCACTTGTGGAAATATCAGAGATAACAGATAAACCCAAGGTAAAAGCAGAAGTTGAATCTTTAGCAAACTAGCTAAAAGACTACAAATTTTTAGTTTCTTTGATATTTTGGCATGATATTTAAAGTTAACTAGGTAAGCAAGGAATTACAAGGTGAAACAAAGGACATGATGGAGTCATTTGAAAAACTATTATCATGGCTAAGAATTTATAGAGAGGGCAGTTTTAATGATGTCCTAATAGGCACAAATGAATTGGCTGAAGCTTGAATTACCATTGGAGTTTAGATAATTTCTACGTAGAAGGAAGAGAATGTTTTCATTTGAGGCAAAAGATCAAGGTTTAGATGATCCAAAAGAAGCATACAGAGTTCAGTGCTTCAGCTTAGTGCTGGACAAAGCTATTCAATCTTTAGAGCCTAGATTTAAGCAGCTTAAAAGCCATGTAAAATTATTTTGATTTTTAAATAACTTTCAGAGCTTACAAAAGGCAGAAATAAGGAAACACGCAGCAGACCTTGAAGCAGCTTTAAATGACACCATACTAAAACAGCACTGATGGAGCGGTAGTTACTGAAACAACTAAAACCGTGGAAGGTTATCTGTTGAAAATTTTTCTTCCCTTCAGTGTCATTAAGCCTCAAGCTCTGTTTGAATACCTGGTAGTAAACAATCGATTCACAGCATTTCCTAATGTTTTTATTGCTTTGTGGATTTACTTAACAATGCCCGTAACAGTCGCATCGGGCGAAATAAGTTTTTCAAAATTAAAACTGATTAAAACATACTTACGGTCAACAATTTCACAAGAGAGGCTAAACAATTTGGCGATACTATTTATAGAAAATGACATTACTAAAACCATTAACTTTGGAATTATTTTGAAAGATTTTGCAAATAAAAAAGCCAGAAAAATCTGTTTCTAAAAGACCTGCATAAAAAATAATTGTCTTAACTTGTATTAAAAAATTAAAACTTTCATATTGTCTTTCAATATTTAGTATATCAAGCATTTAATGTTTTTGGCTAAGACTGGCATACTACACGAAATATAAAACATCAATTTTGACTTTTGTAGAGTAGAGGCCCCGCTATCAATTTTCTAATTGGGACCCACAATTCCTAGCACTGGCCCTATCCCTGTGAGTAGTCAGCTTTGGTTTCTTCTATATTTCACTCCTACTGACTACATAAAAAACATGATTGTTACAGGAGGTGAAAATAAAACAAGGCTTTTACTTAAATGAGCTCGTCCCATTGAGGATGGCTACTCTAGACTCCTTTTTTAAGGAGTTGTAGTTCTCTATCTGGTAATGAAAAAAGGAAAAACAAAGCATGTAGCATTGATATGTAACATAGAACATTGAACTGTACAGCCAAATTAAACTAACCCCATCTGCCTACACATTATCTGCATCACTCCATTCCAGCTTATTGATAGAAACTTGCCTTGCCCATCTCAATTAAATCCCCCCCCCCCACCTTAAAACTATCCACCACCACCTTCGAGTTTTTAACTTTTCTACCCTGGGATAAAGATCCTGATCTTGATGATCTTCCTCACACCGTGTCTCCTGCAAGGATTCTATCCCCTTCTCTCAATTTCTCCGTCTCTGCCGCATCTGTTCCCAAGATGAGGTCTTCCAGTCCAGAGCTTCCAAAATGTCTGCCTTCTTCAACAATTATGGTTTCCTCTCCACCATCATCAACTCAGCCTTCACCCAATCTCCTCCATTTCCCACTCATCTGCCCTGGTCCCCTGTGGTGCACTGTCATACAAAAAGCAGACACAAAACTTTAAGACTGATCAACAGGCTTTATTCACATAAAATCCCAGCTGCAGTTCACTGTAGCTCTGAGTGACTGATCTCGATGATATGGCTTATATCCAGGCGGATGATTGGCAGCCATCTGGGTGGGGCTTGATCCATTCAGGTAGGCTGATTGACAGCCAGCCATATGTTGTCTTATCCTCCAGTGCTCTTCCTGCAGGTACACAGGTTGCACCCTGCAGTAGGCTAGTGGTGTTTCACCACATTCACCCCCTTCTTTAAAATTGTCCCGGCGGGGGCGGTGGGTGAGGTTACATCCAATGTTCAGCAAGCCCCAAACATATGTACATATTTACAAATTTAGACAGTCCAATGGCCGTCAGTCTTTGTGACCATTGCAGGGTTGGCTCCTGGTTGAGGGTTGGCAAGGGTAAGCGGGGGGGGCGGGGGGGGCGGGGCGGGGGGGCTGGGCGGGGGGGCTAGGCGGCGGGGGGGGGGCGGGGCGGGGGGGGGCGGGGCGGGGCGGGGGGGGGCGGGGCGGGGGGGGGCGGGGCGGGGGGGGGGGCGGTGGCCAATGCGGCCAGAGTTGGAGCAAGTGTAAGGTGTTGGATGGGGGGGGTCGTCCCCCATAGTTTGGGTGTGTCTAGGGTGCCCGGCATAGGGAACACGCGGTAGGCCGATATGGTTCTGGGTGCCCCATAGCTGACTGGGGCAGGGCCGTTGCATCGGGCTGGCGTGGTCCTGGGGCGATGGAGGCTATGGTACTGCGGTGGGTGCTCCCGCTGGTGCCAGGTCCCTGGTTGAGACGGTGTCCTCCCTGCCACTGGGATACCCAATGTAGGCATAATTGTGGTTGGCGTGAGGGAGAAAAACCTGGTTGACCAGGGGTTCAGCTTTGTGGGCCCGCACATGTCTATGTAGGAGTACTGATCTTGGGGACGTGAGCCATGCTAGGAACAAAAACAGGCGTTCTTGAGTGGTCTTGTTGGTAGCTGTGCACAGGAGCGACCTGATGGCATGGAGCGCCTCGGGTAGGGTGTCCTGCCAGTACTCTACAGACCAGCCCTTGGACCTGAGAGCCAGGAGGACTGCCTCCTAGATTACCCCATTTTTGCCCTCTACCTGCCCATTGCCCCTCAGGTTGTAACTAGTCGTGCTGGTCGTCATGGAGTGATGCACAGGTCTGGGAGAGGACGTCGGGGGGGAGTCGTTAAATTTCCCATGTTGATACTGGATGTCGTAGTTGTACATTGCTAGCTCAACTCTCCAGTGCAAGATCTTATCGTCCTTGATTTTGCCTTTGTGGGTGGTGCTAAATATGAACACCACTGCATGCTGGTCGGTGAGGAGGGTGAATCTCCTGCTAACCAGGTAATGGCGCAAGTGGTGGACTGCTTCCATGATCACCTGGGCCTCCTTTTGAATGGCGGAGTGCCCTAGCTTGGAACCGTGGAGGGTTCCGGAGAAGAAGGCAACAGGATGCCCCTCCTGGTTAAACGTAGAAGCAAGGGCCACATCGGGGGCATCACTCACCCCCTTGAAGGGGGAGTCCTTGTCCATGGCATGCATGGTGGCGTCCGTGATGTCCTGCCTGATGTGGGTAAAGGCTGCCTGCGCCTTTGGTGGGAAGGGAAAGGTGGTGGCCTGGAGCAGTGGGCAGACCTTGTCCGAGAAGCGAGGAACCCACGGCGAGTAGTGCGAGAAAAGGCCAAGGCACCTGCGGAGGGCTTTGAGCGTGTGTTGGAGGGGTAGCTCCATTAATGGGCACATCCATTCTGGATCCGGGCCAATGACACCATGTGCCAAGATGTACCCTAGGATGGTGAGGTGGGTGGTGCTGAACACGTACTTTTCTTTATTTTATGTGAGGTTCAGCTACTTGGCCGTCCAGAGAAATCTCTCCAGTTGGCATCGTGGTCCTGCTGGTCATGGCCGCAGATGGTGACATTATCCAGGTACGGGAATGTTGCCTTTAATTTGTGCTGGTCTACCATGCAATCCATTTCCTGCTGGAAGACGGAGACCCTGTTAGTGACCCCAAATGGAACTTGGCGGAACTGGTAAAGGCATGCGTCCACCTTGAAGGCAGTGTAGGGCTTGTCCCATGGGTAGATGGGGAGTGGGTGATAGGCCAACTTCAGGTCAATAGTGGATAAGACCCTGTGGTGGGCTATCTCATTGACCATGTTGGCTATCCTCAGTAAGGTGTAGGCGTCCAGCTGGGTGTACCGGTTGATGGTCTGACTGTAATCTATGACCATCCTCGGCTTACTGCCCCCTTTGACCACCAGTACTTGGGCTCCCCATGGGCTGTTGCTGGGTTCTATGACACCTTCTGACAGAAGCCACTGCACCTCTTCCTTGATAAAGTCTCTATCCTCTGTGCAATAGTGCCTACTTGTGGTGGCTATCGGCTTGCAGTCTGGCATGAAGTGTGTGAAGAGGGCAGGAGGGGCAAGCATGGAGAGGCTGCAGGTTGGCCAGGACTGGTTGGGTGGCATGCTGTGGAGTGTGAATGGGGGTAGGGGCCCCCAGAAGGTGAAGGTGATAGTGTTTGGGCATGACCAGGAGCCTGAACCCGGTGTATGTCTCCTCCACCACAGTCAGATCGGTGGAGCAGTGCCCGAGGGTGTTAATGGTTCGGTTCTGGGTGGCGAAGGAGATAGAAAAGGTGATGGAGTGGATTTTGAGTTTCAGAGAGTGGGCCACATTTGGGTTAATGAAGCTCTTGGTGCTGCCACTGTTGAGTAGGTGCTTTGTACCTGCTCATTGATCTCAACGTCCATCATGGAGTGCCCGAGGCCATGAGGGATGTCTTTGAACAGTGTGGTGGCCATTAGGACCGTCTCGGGGTCTGAGTTCCAGTTCCTCAACAGTGGAGGTGAGTTGTGCCCGGTGTCATTCTCTGCAGGTGTGGGGTGCATCGAGAGAGGTGAGTGTTGGTCAGTGGCGCTCTCCATAGGTGAGGGGTGTGGTGGGTGGCAATCGGGGTGCCGCACGTGTGGGGTGCATTGGAAGGGTGGCCTGGTCAGTGCCCATGTTGACCATATTATCATCGTCGTTGGTACTGGTGAGGTAGGCAGTGTGCACGGTGTAGGCTTGGGATGCCCTGGGTGACTGTGGTGCCTGCGCCCACCCAGCACAAGATGGCGGTGCTGTGTGGGGGAGTGTGGCTGCAGCATGGCTGGCCTTCCTCTTTGGCTGTGCTGGCTGTGCTGGAGGAAGTGACATCATGCCGTTGTCCATCCGTGCCGGTGACGTTGTCGCAGGCGGCGGAAGTAACATTGCTCCATGATGCGGAAGTGTCATTGTAGTCTGCAGATGTGGCATCTTAGCGGGGTGTTGCTGGCATGGCTGGAGGGTGATCTGGATGCATGGTGAGCACACAGTGATCGTTGCTGGCGAGGCCGGAAGTAGCCACGGGGGCAATGGCACTGCCTGGCAATCGCACATGGCTGGGACAGGGAGGGAGGGGTGTTGGTTGTAGAGGGCTGCTGAGCTGCCGGCAGGCTTAGAAAGGCAGTTGCCTTTCTTGCCGCATTTCAAGCAGAATTGGTTCCTGGCCGGGCGGTTTTGTTGCGACCGTCGATCAGACCCACATTGAGATCCACAGTTCTTACAAGAACGTGGGGCACCCGCTGCAGAAATGCTCTTGTCCACCAGTTGGTTTTGGGCCACAGCTGCAGTCTGTGCTGTCCACGAGGAGACCTGGGGGAGTCTGGAGTTGAAGGCTTCAGTGTGTCGGACTGCTGCCTCCAGGGTTCGGGCTACCTTCGCAGTTTTGGCTAGGATGTAAATATTGTCCTCCAGCAGCTTCTGCCTGATGGCTCTCAAGCACAGACCTTGGATGCAGGCGTCCCTGATCAACCTTTCAACTTCCTTTTCCGTTACCTCAGATTCTGTTAAATACTTGCAATTAAGTCTGATTTAAATGCGTTTTATGTGTGATATTTTAGATTTGGTAACTTTTTTATTAATATTTTTATTTGTTATTTTCTTTTGTTTGAGTGGTTTTTTCTATATATAATACTAACTTTATTAATTTTTCACTTTATTTTGGGGGGAAGGGTGGGGTTTTTTTATATAGTTTTTTTTAGTGGTCGTATATATGGGGGGGTTAGATTGATTTAAGTTATTAATGTTGTGTTGTAATAATTACTTCATTTTTATTTTTTCTTTAAATGTAAGTTCTTTGTTTTATTCATGTAATAAAATCTTTAAATAAAGTTTCAAAAAAAAAAGTTACCTCAGATTCGGCCATGCATGGTTAGGCCAACTCATGCAGGGCTCCCAGGTAGGACTTGACTGTCACTCCGGGCTGCTGGGCATGAATGCTTAGGAGATACCTGGTGAAGATCATCTTCGTTGCGGGCTTATACCTGGTTTCCAGGGTGTTCATCACCTCTGGGTACTCAGTGCAGTCTTTGAGGGCCTACCTTCGAGTGGAGCAAGATGGGCTTTTATCTGTCAGAGTCTAGGACGTTGGCATATGCCTTGATGATTGCTTCGACCGTGTGCCTCCAGTTTTCAAAGCGTGCTTGCGCTTCTGGGTGACGTGGGTTGACTTTGAGACTCCCGGCGCTTAGGAGCTTCTCCATAGCAGCTTAAATTTTAAGTGGAATAAATTGTGGTGTGCTGTCGCACAGAAAAGCAGCCACAAAACTTAAAATCCCTGCTGCAGTTAGCTGTAGCTCTGAGTGACTGATCTCAAGGGGCCGAATGTGGCTTATATTCCGGCGGATGATTGGCAGCCAACTGGGTGGGGCTTGGTCCATTCAGGTTGGCTGATTGACAGCCGGCCATGTGTTGTCTTCTCCTCCAGTTCTCTTCCTGCAGGTACACGGGTCACCCCCTGCAGTATGTTAATGGTGTATCACCACACACCCCTATGCCCCCAGACACAACCAATGTAAAATCCCCCCTCATCCTCATCTACCACCCCACCAGCCTCCACATCCAATACATTATTCACTGCCTATTTTTTTGGTGTTCTCCACATCAAAGAGACCAGTTGCCATTGGGAGATCGCTTCATTGAGCACCTCTTCTACATCTGTAACAACAATGACCTTCAAGTAGCCAATCTTTTCAATTCTGAGTCAGTCCTATACTCAAATGTTTGTCCATGGCCTTATGCACTATCCTGCCCAATCCACCAGCAGACTGGAGGAACAACACCTTATTCTCCAGCCAGATGGCATTAACATTGACTTTTCTGCTTTCTACTAAACTTGCTCACTTTCTTTTCTTCTTCTCCTTTCCTGTCTTTCCAGTTCTCCCTCTCTCCCCCTCACCCATCCAGCCATCTCTCCTCCCCCTCATTGCTGCTGTCCCTTGCCTCCTTTCTCCACCTATTATCTCCTGTTTTTGCCACCCCTTTCCTCACCCCCCACTCTTTTGTTTGGACATCTGCCATCATTTTCTCATACATTGATGAAGGGCTTAAGCCCGAAATATCAGTTATGTATTGCTGGCCCACATGTTTCTGTACCCCAATAGGAAATCTGCTATTTTGTGTGTCCAGGAGGCATTTAGATGTTTCATGTTTTTCATTGCTTTATTGAATGTTTATACAAAATGTTCTGCCTCCTCATTAGTATTTTGGTGGTAGGGTGCAGACAAAATATGTCTGATATTGTTGTCGTGCATAAATTTTTAAAAATGTTCTGATGTAAACTGAGGCCCATTGTCCATAACTAATTCATGAGGAAATCTATAAGTGGCAAAGGTAGTTCATAGACAGTCAATCGTAGGATCTGCTTTGGTGTTTTTCAGCTGTGAAATTACTGGCCATTTGGAGTGAGGAAAGTTTCACCCATGAACAGTCCAGCAAAGTTTACATGAATCCAATGCCAGGGTTTGGATGGCCATTTCCATGGGTTAGCTTCAACTTGTGGCATTTTTTGGCTGCATTTTATGACCTACTTTGCATTCTCTTACTGTTGTTTCAATGTCTCTGTCTATGGAGGGCCACCAGACATGCATCCAGGCCAGTGCCTTCATTCATACCATTTCCGGATGGTTGTGGTGTAGTTCTGAAAACATGGTAGTTTGCCATTTGGTTGGAATAATTGTATGGGTAAACATCTTTCTTCGCCTGATAGTTCATGGTGGCGAGTGTGGTAAAGTTTTAGATCTTCTGGGATGACTTCAGGTTCGGGCCACCCATTAAGGGTGAAGTATAGGATCTTGCTTAATGCTGCCTCTTTTTGGGTTTCCTTCTGATCATCTGGGCTGTAATGGGCAGTTGATGAAGTTGTTCTTGATTGATGGCAGCTACCTCTGCTGCCCATTTAATAATTTCTTCTCGTTCTGTCTTGGGTAGCAGCAGGCGTGATAAGGCATCTGCATGGCTGTTGAGTGTTCCTGGTTTATATTTTATTTAATATTTTATTTAATATGCTGCTAGTAGCATGGCCCAGGTTTGAATTGTGGCCACAGCTAATATTGGTATACCTTTCTGTGGCCCCAGGATTAAAATAAAAAGCTTAATGTCTGTGATCAGGGTGAATTTTCTTCCATAAAGATATCGGTTGTATTTTTTTTACACCAAAAATTATTGAAATCTTCTTTTTCTAGTTGGGTGCAATTGTGTTCATTTGTGGTTAATGTTCATGAAGCATACACTACTGGTTGCTCACCTTTCTCTGTGATTTGGGCTAGTACCGCTCCTAGTCCCACTGGTGAAGCATCCACGGCTAGTGTAACTTCTTTACTTGGGTTGTAGTGGATCAGCACTGATGTTAGTATTTCCTTCAGTTGATCAATTGTGTTTTTAATTTCTGTGCTCCAATACTTTGTTTGATCTTTCTTGAGTAATTGGTTCAGTGGCTGCATAGTGTAGACACATTAAGGATATGTTTTTGGTAGTGATTAACAAGTCCTAGGAAGGACCATAATTCCGAATTGTTGGTTGGGTATGGGGGCCTGACGAACAGTTTCTGTTCCTGTTGGATTCATTTGCACCTCCTCGTTGTCGATTGTAAACCCAAGGTATGTTACTGAGGGGCGCATGAAGACACATTTGTCCTGTTGTAGTCTGGTTAAAACCTTTTCAAGGTTTTGTAAGTGTTCACTGTCGTTTCAGCCTGTGATGATGATATCATCTTGGTCACACCCAACTGAGAGTCCATGTAGTCATTTGTCCATTGTTGCTTGAAAAATTGCAGGTGCTACTGAAATTCTGTAAGGCCTGTATGTACAGGTGAATAGTCCTAGGTGGGTATTGATTGTCACATTTTTCTTTGATTTTTCTGTCCAATTCTATCTGTTGATATGCTTGTGACAAATCTAGTTTTGTGAATTTTTGCCCTCCGTTTAGTGCTTGGAATAATTCTTCTGCCTTGGGCATGGGGTGTTCGGGTATTTTGAGGGATGGATTGATGGTGATTTTGTAATTGCCACAAATGAGAATTTCACCGTTTGTTTTTTGTATGGGTACGATGGGCACTGCCCATTCACTGTATTGCACTGGTCTAATATGCCTTCATGTTTTAGTCTGTTTAATTCAGCTTTAATTTTCCCTTTCATAGCAAATGGGACTATTCTGGCTTTGAAGAATTTTGGTTCTGCATTATCTTTTAATTGCAGTTTGACTTGAATACCTTTGATTTTCTCCAATTGTTGTTGTAAAACCACTACGTGATTGTTGTTACATATGGAAGGGTCAAGTTCTGACTGGAGGCGCGTGTGTGGTTTACATTTAGTATTGAACCAATTTTCAGCCAATCTAGGGGAATGTGTGGTAGCCAGTTTCTTCCAAAGAGAGCTGATGCCTGGGTATCTACAATGTAGAGAGAGAGTGTTTTTGGTTGCTGTTTTTTGTATTGTATTTGGACCATACTTTTTCTGAACACTTTGATTCTGTCTCCTGTAACAGATCAGAGTTATTTCAATTATTTTTACCGGGAAGCATTGTAGCAAGTGCTCTTTTACATGTAACAGCATTAGGGAGACCTTTGCCCCTGTGTCTACTCTATCTTCAGGGGGTGTCCATATATTTTTAGCTGTATAAAGATTGCTGTGTTTCCTCCATTTATTGCTCAGATGTGTAATATCTCAGGAGTTGAAATTTCAGGAGCTTGAAGGTCAGCCGTTGGGCTGTTATCATCACCGTTGCTAGGTTGCCTCTCTCTCTCTACAATTGTTTTGACTTTAGCTCCCTGTTTATTTGCAGGCCACCTGTGCTTTTGAAGTGGACATTTTTAGCTTTGATACGTCCTTCTTTTGTGCAATAGTTGCATTTAGAATTTTGAAGAAAGTTTTCTGGTCAGTGGTTGTAATTCTGATAACGGAAGCATCGTTGGCGGGAAGACCTCCTGACCAGTAGGTCTGGTAGACCCCAAATTTTTATCTGCCATTTCAGAGCTGGAGGCAGTCCTGTATGCAATTTGTAGCGTAATATCTTCATCCATTGCTAATAATTTTTGCCTTGCTTGTTGGTTTGCCAGCCCCATCACTAATCTGTCTTGGAGTGCCTGATTTAGAAACTGCTCGAAATGACAGTGCTCCACCAGTTTGCACAATGATGCCAGCTATTCACTTACTGTTTCTCCTGGTCCTTGTTTCTTTTCATAGAATCATTGCCTTCCTGCCATAACTGGTGGTTTGAGGCATAAATGGTTCCTTAGAGCTGTGCCTAATTCGTTGAATGTCTTCGTCCATGGATCCTCTGGGGCCAGCAAGGTCTTAAGGAGATCGAATGTTTGTGGTTTACTGGACCTTCCACAATATTGTGTGAACTTTCCCTCTGCCATCTTGGTGCACTTTCGCCTTCATCTTTGGTCGGGAAATTGTTGGGGTTGTTAGATAGTCATTTTTTACCTTTTTTCTGTTATTTTCTTCCTCACGATTGATGCATGGAGCATGTGAAGGGTTTGTTTCGTTCTTTGTCACCATTGTTGTGTATGCACTCACACATTTAAGATTTGGAGACATGATGCTTTCTCATCCTTTACTTCTATTAGACTAACATGGCTACTGACACACAGGGTTACATATGGAAGGGTGACATCATGATGTGGGTGTCATGATATCCAGCAGAGGGCGGGCTTGTACCCAACACCATCCCTTGCTGATTGTACCCGTGGCTCCTCCCCCTTGATTTCCTTAACAAAGGCATTGATGCCATAACTCATCACCCAGAAATAAGCTCGGGACTCAGATCAGCCACATGAGACATGCCTTCTGGTTATGGTAAGAATAACCTATCAGTCAGGTAACGTCTAGTCTTTGGAGTAATTAATAGTGCATCAATTTTTTTACCTTAATTTTTTTTGGAATGGACAAGTTGTTGAGACCAGAGAGGCTGGAAATTGACCCGCAATCACTGGAAGCATCCGACCAGTTCAAACTCTGGCTATGCTGCTTCAATGTGTTTCTGATGGCCTCCACCGAGATCGTCCAATCCAACACA
This sequence comes from Narcine bancroftii, assembly GCF_036971445.1. Taxonomy (NCBI): domain Eukaryota; kingdom Metazoa; phylum Chordata; class Chondrichthyes; order Torpediniformes; family Narcinidae; genus Narcine; species Narcine bancroftii. The sequence continues at coordinate 118,962,688 of NC_091469.1, read as the reverse complement.
GATGAGCTTCATTTACTGCTCTCATGGTTCAGGCACTGCGTTTACCTGATGGTCAGACATTCACTGAAGCAATGGACATTCTAAAAGGCCAGCACCTGGCCCAGGTGAATGGAGTCTACACCAGACACATCCTAGCCATGTGTAAGCAGCCATCCAAGGAGTCGATCGATGATTACCTTCAGGTCCTGCAAGACCTCAGATGGGTCTGTGGCTGGAAGGTCATATCAGCAGAAGAGTACATGGAGGAGCTGATCCGAGACCCCTGTGTAGAAGGCATCAGATCCGATCACAGTGACTTCTAGAACAGGGTGAGCTGAAGCTCCAAAAAATCCGACCAACTGGTCGAGAGGGTCCACCTCCTCCACACCCACACCAAATACGCCTATGTGGCAGTGTGTCCATCGGGGACCTAGCACATGGGGGACCCCAGGACTCCAGCCAACTAACCAGTACATCCACCACCCCACAATATACCAAGTCACCCTACTACAGCCCCACCCCAACTGTCTCAGTTCAGTCACCAGACACCCCACCCACCGATGATGACCAGACCATCCAGGAGTCAACAGCTAAGCCACAGCCAGCCCTACAATGGTCACAACGGCAGACAAGACCCCCAAGACAGACTGATTTTGTGATGGACCATGGAACTCACTTCACTTCACTCCGCTGGACTTCTTTTGAATGTAGTGGAACCAATGTTAATACTGTTTGTATGTGTATGGCTGGTCTTCCCCTTGCTGATTGTACCTGAGGCTCCTCCCCCTTGATTTTCCTAATAAAGGCAGCAACGCCATAACCCCTCCCCTGAACAAGCTTGGGTCTCAGGTCAGCAACACGAGACATGCCTTCTGTTTATAGTAAGAAAAACCTATCAGTCAGGTAACTTCTTTGGAGTTAGTAATAGTACATCACATTGTTTCCAATTCATACTGTCTATGGTCTTCCAATGAGGAAGTCAAAGATCCATTTGCAGAGGCCAGGATTTGGGGCTTTTTAACCAGCACTGAGGAAATAATGGTGTTGAGGGCTGAGCTGTAGTCTGTCATGAGCAGCCATATGAATAAGTCGCTGTTTTTGAGGTGAACCAAAGGTGAATGGAGTGTTATAGGCTGAGAGGACCCCAAAACCCAGCGGCAATAGAAATTCACCACAACAAATTGTTACTTAAACAAAAGTAATTTTTAATTTTCTTTAAACATAAAAACAGGATCAAACTTTAACTTATTACTATTAACAACTAACTTAACCCCCTTCTAATTCTAAGTGGACATTTACCAATTTTCCCCTGCAACCGCTGCAACCGTGTCTGCCTGTCCCGCATCGGACTTGTCAGCCACAAACGAGCCTGCAGCTGACGTGGACTTTTTACCCCCTCCATAAATCTTCGTCCGCGAAGCCAAGCCAAAGAATAAATTCAGAAACATTCTTTGATTCACAGTCCAATCTCACTTCTCACTCCTCCAATTTCACCAGTATCAGCTAGTTCTTATACTGTGCACAGAATTTAATAATGATAAATTTTCACTGTGCTCCGATGTTTAAAATAATTGGTTACCACTCAGGAAGGTTTCAGAGAGAGATTTGTTGCTCGTTGGACGCACATAAACTGATTCCCTCCAATCAGCCACTTCAGTGTCTTGCTGAAGAAATTTCCCCCGTCAGGGTTTTCCAAATGATTAGCTTTTTTTCTCCAGGTCACCAAAAAGTTCCTTTTTGTTTCCCCTATTTCAGGTGAAACACGCTAGCCAGCCATTTCCTCTCGTATGGATCTTTTGGGTTGTTTCGACAGGCTGAACTCAGAACTTACAACCCATCTTCAAAATGGAGTTTTAAACAAGCTGCCAGCTTTCCATGCTGCAGAAACCAGTTCTCTCTCTCTCTCTCTCTCTCTCTCTCTCTCTCTCTCTCTCTCTTTTTCTCTCTCTCTATTAGAGAAAGCCTGTTTGGACTCCTCTCTCTCACTGCTTGCCAAAACCACATAACCTTGCAAACTGCATTCAGACAGATTGTGGAACTAGATCCAATATTCTGAGTCCGTTCATCTGTTGCTTTCTAAACAATAATCCATTACTCCACAGCATGTCCAATTAACACCTGCTTATGAAGTCTCTATAGGCATTGTTCAAAGTTTCTGAAGAGGCACTCGGACCCTGGACTGTCTGGGTTGAGCAGAGGTCTGGCATTTTAAATGAGATCTGTTTTGTGAAGTGTTTGTGACCTACACTATCCCCACAATCTATCTCCTTCAAAAACATATCTATATATATATATAATCTGTCACAAGAGCCTGCGATATTTTGTCTGCTATGGAGTGGTTGAGACAATGGGCGAATTGCAGACGTCCAGAACTTTGCTTAGGTAGGTGTTAATTCTGGTCATGACCAACCTCTCAAAGCATTTCATCACAGTAGAATTTAGTGCAACTGGGTGATGGTCATTGAGTCACCAGGAAGATTGATCCCCTTTTGAAGTAGGTGGGAACCTCTGACTGCAGCAATGAGAGGCTGAAAATGTCTGTGAACACTCTGGCTAGTTGGTTGGCACAGAATTTCAGTACCCTGCCAGGTACACTGTCAGGTTAACCTCCTTGCTGTGACTTGTGATAGTACAGACCTATCACCAATGTATATAGTTACAGTATCTAGAGTATGTAATGACTGTGCTTACAGCGATTGGCTGAGAGCTAAGCCACACCTATTGTCTGGGCCTTAAAGGGTTGTGTCCCTAGCCAGGTCGGATCATTCCGGACTGGTCGGCCACCTGTGAAGAGCTCCTGTCTTTTGCTAATAAAAGCCTTGGTTTGGATCAACAAGTCTTTGCTTCTTTCGACGAGCTCTACAATTTTATTAGCAAAAAGAATTTTTTTAAAAAGGAATGAAGCGTTTGACTCAGCCAGAATAACTTGACATCGACCCACAGTCAGCTACAGCCTTCAAAGCCTTTAAGTTCTGGCTATTGAACTTTGGAAACTTGCTAAGGCTCATTGAGGTGGAGGAGGATAACCAGCGCCTAACAGCATTGCTGTCTATGGTGTCCTTGAGAGTCTATGAGAACATCCAGGATGAGACCACTTACACCGCAGCCATAAAGGTACTAAAAGAACTGTACGATCAACCAATGAACGGAGTTCATGCCTGGCTTGTGCTTGCGTCGAGGAAGCAACAGCCCGGCGAGTCCAGCAAGGACTGTAACTGTGTGGACAAAACTGCTGCCGAGATCACAAATGATCTCGTCCGGGATGCCTTTGTGGCCAGGCTCTGATCGAACGAAGTGAGGCTGCGCTTGCTCGAACAAAGGGTAGAAAAACTAGAGGACGTGGCCCGGATTGCAATCACAATGGAGGATGCAGCCTTAAAGTCAAACGAGTTCTCTAGGGACTGGACCCCACGTTCTGATGTGAGTAGAGTGCCCTTCTACCCTACCACCCCCCGAGATACTGACGGCCTGTTGGCTGCTGCTACACTGCCCCCTGCGAACCCAAAATGTTATTTCTGCGGGAGGGACAAGCACAGCAGGTCCCAGTGCCCAGCAAGAAAAGCCAGGTGCCAGAAGTGCCTTAAAAACGGCCACTTTGCTGCAGTCTGTAGGTCTAAAATGGCGCCAGCAAACACAGTGCCTCGTGTGAAGCCCAACTACCACTATCCCATTCAAACTCTTCTTCCCCAGAGCTCTCGTCCAATGAGAGTGAGGGCTCTCTTGCACGGCAACGCCTGACGTCACGGAGACGCCGAACCCAGAAGGGGCAGCCCACCCTCGCAACCATGATGTTGGCCCACCTCTCGCCCCCCTTGCGGAACACTCGACCCGGCCTCAGTCCCGACTGTAGTGCCCGCTATTTCCATGGCCATGACCACCCCCCGGGGCCGACGCTACCGCTGCTGCTGCCACCGCCACAGCCATCCCCGGAGACAACGCTACCGCTGCCGCTGCCGCTGCCCGCTCCCCTGTTGCCACTGCCCACGCTGCCGCCAGTGTGGCCACCACTACCGACTGGGGACCTGCCGCGGCCAACCAGGTACTCGCCCTAGCATCCATCACTGACGACCGCTGGGGCCCGACTGCCGCGACCAACGACCTACCCACCGCCAACCGCGAGCAATAAACCCCACTACTTACTGTTCATCCGCCGACGCCGCCACAACAGCACCTCCGGGAGTACCTCCAACCTGCTCCTCCAGCGCTGACTGCGTCTATGACGTCATCCCGTTGCGTGACGTCAACACGCGGAACTCCCCTGTCAACAGGATCAGTGGCTGCTTCTATAACACTAAATCAGCAATGCTCTCATCCCATCACTAAAGCAATGGATCTGATTAAAGTGCATGGACACGACACCAATTGCTTATTTGACTCTGGGTCAACTGATAGTTTTATCCGGCCAGATCCGGCCCTCCGTTGCGGACTTGACATTATTCCCACTACCCAGAGGATCTCATTAGCGACGAGGTCGCACTCGACCAGGATAAAGAGGTATTGCATCACCATGCTGGAAGTACAGGGTGTAACAGTCACCCACTTCAAATTATTCATCCTTCCCCAATTGTGCGCCCCAGTGTTGCTGGCATTAGGCTTTCAGTGTCAGTTCTGAATGGTGTCCCTACACTTTGGGGGACCCCACGCCCCCCTCTCGGTCTGCCATCGCCCCACACCTGAAGCACCCGAGCAACCCGCCCCCGTGCCCCGGGGCCACTCCTGCGGACTTTCCACACTCCGGATTGCCCCGCCAGCACTCTTCGCAAACCTTACCCCTGGCTGGAAGCCTGTGGCCACCAAAAGTCAACAATATAGTTACAAAAACAGGCAATTCATTAGGAGTGAGGTGCGTAGATTGCTGGATGAGGGCATCATCGAACCCAGTTCAAGTCCCAGGAGAGCCCAGGTGGTGATTGTCAAGAACGGGGAAAAGCTACAGATGGTGGTCGACTATAGCCAGACCATTAAGCGCTTCACGCTCCTGGATGTGTACCCCCTGCCACGCATCACGGATGTGGTGAACCAGATCGCCCAATACCGCATATTCTCCACCATTGACCTACGTTCGGCCTACCACCAGCTCCCGATCCCCTGTGTGGACCGACCATTCACAGCCTTCGAAGTGAATGGGCGGCTGTATCAATTTCTCAGGGTACCATTTGGGATCACGAATGGTGTCGCGATCTTCCAGCAGGAAATGAACCGGATGGTGGACCAGAACGGGCTAACCGCTACCTTCCCGTATCTGGACAATGTCACCATCTGCAGCCATGACACGCAGGACCACAACACCAACCTAGACAAATTTCTTCGAACTGCCGGTCGGCTGAACCTGACCTACAATTTTGACAAGTGTGTCTTCCGGACCACACGACTCGCAATTCTAGGTTGCGTGGTGGAGAACGGGGTAGTGATGCCAGATCCTGACTGCATGCGTCCCCTGATGGACTTGCCCCCCCCCCCCCATACCCAGAAAGTGCTCAAACGCTGCCTGGGCTTTTTCTCATATTGCGCCCAATGGGTTCCACACTATACCGACAAGGTGCATCCTCTTATCAAGACCACCTCCTTTCCCCTCTCAACCGAAGCCAGAGTGGCTTTCGATCGAATCAAATCCGACATCGTCGCTGCATGCGATCAATGAGTCTGACCCGTTTCAAGTCGAGAGCGATGCATCCAGTCGAGAAGGAGGCCCAGGCTATAGTTGAAGCGGTGCGTTGTTGGAGACATTACCTCACTGGGAGGCTCTTTACACTATTGACTGATCAACGTGCGGTCTCCTTCATGTTCCGCAATACCCAGCGAGGTAAGATAAAAAAACGACAAAATCGCCAGATGGAGAATCGAACTCTCCACCTTTAACTATGACATCCTGTACTGGCCTGATAAGCTCAACAACCTGCCTGACGCGATCACCAGGGGGACGTGCGCCAGTGTACCACAGACTACAGAAACTCCTTGAGGCGCTCTGTCATCCAGGGGTCACTAGGTTTGCCCACTTCGTGAAGGCGCGCAACCTACCCTACACAGTTTAGGAGATTGGCTCCATGACTCGAGCCTGTTCGGTGTGCGCTGAATGCAAACCCCACTTCTTCTGTCCGGGGAACTCGCACATTATCAAAGCCACCCGCCCCTTTGAGCATCTTAGCATAGACTTCAAGGGGCCCCTACTGTCGACCAACCGTAATAACTACATCCTTATGGCCATCGACGAGTACTCCCGCTTCCCGTTCGCTGTGCCCTGCCCAGACACCACCGCCACCTCAGTGATACAGGCCCTTCATATTATCTTCGCCATTTTCGGGTACCCCAATTCCATCCACATTGATAGGGGGTCCTCATTCATGAGCGCAGAGCTGCAACAGTACCTTCTGGAGTGTGGTATCGCTTCAAGCAGGACCACCAGCTATAACCCACGCAGTAACGGCCAGGTCGAGAGGGAGAATGCCACCATCTGGAGAGCAGTTACACTGGCTCTCCGGTCTAAAGGTCTCCCCACTTCTCACTGTCAGGAGGTTCTCACTAGTGCCTTACACTCCACCCGCTCCCTCCTATGTACCGCAACAAATGCCAACCCCCATGAAAGGATGTTCCTTTTCCCGAGGAAATCCAAATCAGGAACCACTGTACTGGCATGGCTCACCGTCCCTGGCCCCATCCTTTTCCAACACCACGTCTGGCACTCCAAGAACGACCCCTTGGTTGACCAAGTGACTCTACTCCACGTGAACCCGCATTACACCTACGTTGAGTTCCCAGATGGGCGGGAGGACACTGTTTCGGTGCGGGACCTAGCTCAGGACGCGGTGGGCCCAGCAACCCCCCAACCCAACCTTCCCCAACTCTTTATTCCCCATGCCCCGTGCCGGAACAGAAGGACGAACAGCACCCCAATGATCCGGGCCACCCTGCTCACAACACGGCTGGGGAATTGAGCGAAGGAGTGGTCGCACCCGACGAGCCCGCTGGCGACACCACTCCAGCGACCCCAATCCCGGCACCACGGCGGTCACGCCGGATGGTCAGACCCCTTGACTGCTACAGTCCTTAACCTAGCCCTTTGTTCATTCTCTCCCTTGTTTTTTTTTCCTTCCCTTCTCCCTCTTCAGCCCTTCCACCCCAGGGTCAGTTCTCCAAGAAGGGGTGAATGTGATAGTACAGACCTATCACCAATGTATATAGTTACAGTATCTAGAGTATGTAATGACTGTGCTTACAGCGATTGGCTGAGAGCTTAGCCATGCCTACTGTCTGGGCCTTAAAGGGTTGTGTCCCTAGCCAGGTCTGATCATTCTGGACTGGTCGGCCACCTGTGAAGAGCTCCTGTCTTTTGCTAATAAAAGCCTTGGTTTGGATCAACAAGTCTTTGGTTCTTTCGACGAGCTCTACATGACTTGACTCATCATTGTTACTAATTAGACCATATTTTCCACAAATTTGATGCAATCTGCAAAACAAAATAAAAATATTCATGAACTATATATTTTTACCATACATTTATATCTAAAATCCAGTAAAATTAATGTGGCTTCATTAGCACTTGGTACATGGTGGTTCAAGAATTCATCTCAAAAAGATCAGAATAATGTTTGGAAAGAACCAAAGACTTGTTGATCCAAACCAAGGCTTTTATTAGCAAAAGACAGGAGCTCTTCACAGGTGGACGACCAGTCCGGAATTATCCGACCTGGCTAGGGACACAACCCTTTAAGGCCCAGACAGTAGGCATGGCTAAAATGATGGACAAAGTTTATCACCTGATATTGCCAACTCTCATCACAACATTATGTTCTTGCTTTCAGGTATTCTTCAGGCTGGATTAGCATGAAACTTGTCTTCAATGCTTTCTCATTTTATGAATTTATATTATCTTGTTAATTGATGAGGTTTTCAATGACATTCAGAATTTCACAATTGAAGTGATCTTTTTTGAATTGGAAATAGTTTCTTTGTTGAGACCCCAATTCATTAATCTTATTTTTGTAAAATCACATTGACAGACAAAAGAATAAAGCATAATGTTCAATACAAAGTTCTCATAAATTTTAATCATGCTTATAATAATCAAAATATGGAATGAATTGAAAACACCCTCTTTCAAATTAAATAAAAGCCACAAAAGAGCTATTGTTACACAAGGACTTTATAAATTATTTTACTTAAAAAAAAAAAGCACAAATTGAAATACATTTTGATTGCACTAGAAGTGTCTAACCAAGCATGTGTTCTAAAAATTGTTAGGTTATGTTGAATTGGATAATCAGGGCAAATTTAAAAAGCTTAGGGATAATTAAATGCTTTGTAAATTTCCATTAAAATATAGTAAGTGAAACAAACATTAAAAGAAAAGCAAGACTTAGTGTGAACAATTAATTCTAGTGAAACAAGAAAGTCTGTAGATGCTGTGATGTCGTTAATACACAAAAAGTGCGAGAGAAACCGAGTAGGTCCTGTAGTGTTCATAAGAGGTAAAGATATTTAACCAACCTTTTGGGCCTGAGCCCTTCTTCAAGATATGAGCAAAAAGTAGAATGTTGGGGGGGGGGGGGGCAGTGAAGAGCGAAGAAGGACAGGAGGAGGAGCACATGCCATCAATCAAGAGGCCAAAGAGAGAAAAGCTGAGAATTGATTGGGTGGCTGGCATAGCTATGTGATTACAGAGCAGGAGGAAAGGAGTCAGAGGGATAACTTTTCTCTCCTGCCTTCCTATCCATGTCCACCTATGGTATCTTGCCTGTTGGCCTGTGCTCTTCTCCCTGCCCCTTCTTCCTTTCTCCCCCTGCCTTTTTATTCAGGCACCTGTCTGCTTTTTGCTCATACCTTGATGAAGGGCTCAGGCCCAAATTGTTGACTATATTCCTTTGCCTCCAATTGGATGCGCAGGATCTGCTGTGTTTCTCCAGAATTTTTGTGTATTAACAATTAATTCTACATATAATGGAAACAGGTCATCTTGGCCCCTCTAGTCCGCATCAATTTAAGTGATCTCCTCGAGTTCCACCTACCTGTTTCCTATCCATAAACCTCCAATCCTATCACATCCATGCACTTATCTAGCCTTTTTCACCACTCTATCCACATGAGATTCCACTTTCAAAGAACAATGAACCATTATTCCAAGATCTCTGTTCCTCTGCATTCCTCAGTGCCGTCCCCTTCACTGCATACGTCCTGTTTTGATTATTCTTCCCAAAATGAAGGACTTTACACTTATCAATATTAAACTCCATCTGCCATCTTCCAGCCCACTCTTCTAAGCAGTCCAAATCCTTCTGCATTACTATCCACAACTACTCCTATTTTTGAATCATCTGCATATTTACTAACCCAATTTACCACCCCATCATCCAAATCATTAATGTAAATGTTAAACAACAAGGGACCCAACACCAATCCTTGAGGCACATTGCTCGTCGCTAGCCTCCATCCTGACAGACAGCTATCCACCATGATTCTTTGGCATCTACCTGCTAGCCACCAATGAACCCATCTGACTATCTCAACATTAATACCTAGCTCCTGAGCCTTCCTTACCAACCTTCCATGTGGAACCTTATTGAAGGCCTTACTAAAATCCATATAGACTACATCTATTACTCTACCCTCATCAACCTTCCTTGTCACCTCCTCAAAAAATTCAACAAGATCTGTCAAACATGATCTTCCCCTCACAAACCCATGTTGGGTGTCCCTGATCAGTCCCTGCCTCTCTAAATACTTATACATATCATCCTCAAGAATACTTTCCATTAGTTTACCGACCACCGATGTCAAACTTACTAGGGCCCACACCTGGAGCCCTTTTTAAACAGACCCATGTCTAATTAATCTGAATTGTTGGTTAAACAAATATCCCTTGCAATGGATGGAATGTGTATTTATTTATTTATATTTGCATAGTTTCCCTTTTTAGTCTTATCCATTGCTATTGTCACCATGATTTAGAAGGCTCGACCTTACAGGTACACAGATAAGTACAGTATCTCAAATTATTTGCATAGATTAAACTTTCCTTACTGAACTATTGTTCATTTCTCACTGTCAAATCTGAAGACATGGCTAGATGCTTAACCCTTGTTTGCAAATTGCTAAAGGTTTGCAAATTGCTAAATTAAGCACAGGGAAGGACACAGTCACATGAAGATGAAGCTGGAATTTATTATCAATCTAATAGAAATATCGAGTATTGCATCTAAAATACATTGGACTTCGAATGGTGGAAAGGAGTTGTAAAAATATTAGCAATAAATGATCCGATGATGAGCCTACAGCATACTGAGTTTTAATGAGGAATGATTTATTCTCATCTTTCTAATCTTACAAAAAGATATGAGGAAACGAAGTGACCATTGAAATTCTGCAGAACAGAAAACAACATAAATTGACTGTTCAAAGCACATAATTCTTTAGCATTTCTAAAAAAGATGCTCGGTTAATGACCCTGTTGTAAATCACTTGACCTTGAGAATTTAACTCGCTGTGTTTTTAAACAAGTTTTGAGTTTTATTGAAGATTTATTATTCGTGAATTATTATGGTAGTTGCAAAGGAATTAACTTTATTCTGTTTTTGCATAGTGGTTGTTTTCCTTTTGTAAGATTTTCAGCATGTGGCTTTACTTTTGAAGATTACAATAAAAGAGAAACTATATGTTCCTTGACACTATTTCAAATTTATCTCAAAGAATTGTCAATGTGTCAGACCACAATGGAAAGTTCTAATAGCCTCAAGAGATAATCTATTGATTTCTGGATTGCTTGTTAATGAAGATCACTGTTTTTAACATATTTTAAACATCAGTTATTTAATATAGTTATAATTTTAAGAAAACAAATGATGCAGTTATACTGCAGATTTGACTCCATCAACATATTGGAGCATTGTAAGTAGACAATACTGAACTTAGATGCTCCTGCATTCTGGCCTCCATCTGTCTTTTTTTAATATTGCAAAGAGCAAATGATGTAAGTCTTACTTTTAAAAACTTTAATTTGATCTAACATTCTTAAGTGGCTTCTGTTTAAGTTTTCTATTTCATTGCACCAGATTTGTTTCGATGCCAAGTCAGGATGAAAGCTAATCCTCTACTGATGGCCTTAATGTAAGTAACAACTGTGAAGTCGAATGAGTAATTAAACAAAGCACAACAATATTTTTGATGATCCCACCCCTCAAAAATGTTGATTCTGATACCATAACCAGTGTCTTCCTCAACTCTTCATGGGTAGATTTTCTGCTATACTGTTTTTAAAAAAAAAATCTATTTTGGTATTAAAAATATATAGAAGCAAAACTGAATGTAACTATTTTAAATTATAAATCATGATTTACCTTTGTTTTTCTTGATCTTCAAAATCACTTTTCCTAATGTAGGAAAATCTACTGTGGTGCTATATTCACCATGCATTAAGCTAAGGGAGAAAATATGTTTCGTAGTGAGATACAGTATAAACAGTGGTAAAACACAGAATTCTGTTGACACCATGGTTAAATGAAAAAATATGCAAATGCTGGAGAAACTCAGCAGGTCAAACAGTGCCTTTATGTAGCAAAGGAGAAGATGCATCACCAAAGTTAAACATTGGTGGTGTATCTTCACCTTTGCTACATAAAGGCACTGTTTGATCTGCTGAGTTTCTCCAGCATTTGCGTGTTTCTACAGTATAAACAGTAATCTTTGTGGGTCATTAGAACAAGTATTGCGTCAGAGAGAATTAAAGTGTGTGCCACAAAGTGAGTCGTAAGCCAGAGAGTACATTAATTATTATTAACACAGTGCTAGAAAAACTCAGCAGATCAAGATGACAAAGATAAAGACACATAACCAACGTTTTGGGCTTGAGCCCTTCATCAATGTATAACAAAATGTAGGCAGGCACCTGAATTAAATGGTGGGGAGGAGGGTCAGGGGAAGGAGAACAGTCCCACAGGTAGTATGTAATATAGAGGGAGGGAGGGCACACCAGAAGGCAGGGGAGGGGGGAATGGCTCAGTGAATGGAGAGTGAAGGAGGTGGAAAGCTGAAGGAAAAAAGACAGAGGGAATGGGTAAGGAGGGAGAATGGGGAGTAGGCTAGCAGAAACCAGAAAAGTCAATGTTCATGCGAACTGCTTGGAGAGTGGCCAGTCAGAAAAGTAAGTGACCTGCTGAGTTTCTCCAGCTTTGTGTTTTTACATCAACAACGGAGTCTGCAGAGCTTCGAGTTTTACTTCAAGCTTATTAATAGGTCCAACTTGTTTATCCTGACCAAGATACCTTCCTGAGCTCATCCCATTTGCCTGCATTTGGCCCGCATCCCTCTTAATCTTTTCTGTCTATGAACCTGACCAAATTTATTTCAAATTGTGTAAATGAATCCACCTCTACTACTTCCTCCGTCAGTTCATTCCATGTACCTACAACCTCAGTGTGAAAAATTTCCCTTTCAGGTCCCTTTTAAACCTTTGCCTCTCACCTTAAACTTATCCACTGTAACCAAGCATTATTCAAAAGAAGGCACACACATGTAGCGTAGTTGGGTTAAGGGCTCAGTCTCGACTTTTATACTCGCTCCATTCCCGCTGTTTCTCCCTTTTGCTTATGTCACAATTCGTATAACAAAGGCGGGTTTCCCTTGCGTGGGTACCTTCTTGCATAACAACCCTTCTTCCCCGTGTGCTGTCCCTAACTGCTGGCTGTGCAGCAAGGCCAGAGGCCTTGAGTTGCTGGCCTTTAAGCTGCCCTTGCCATTCATCTGCCTGTTCACCTGTTGTGGCCAGTGCTGCTGCGCCATCTGTTGGCTTTTAGTTGCGCTTGTTGCCCAGAATGCCGGGTTGATTGCCACGGCGGTGTGCCACCACATGACCCCCCCCCCCCAGAACTGGCGGTGTTGTCCTTGGCGCCTGGAGGCAGACTCTGCAGGCTTCGGTGGCCTGTCTCTTTGGTGCAGTGCTGGTGTCTCGACCAGGTGTGCCAGGTCCAAGTGTGCCAGCTTTAGCCTGTCCGTGGTGAAGACCACTGACTTGCCTCCTAGCTCCAGCTTGAACGTGGCTCAGTTGTTATGGATGACCCAGAACAGATCCTTGTATGGCCTCTGCAGCGGTGGACAATGTGGACCCCTGTAAATGAAAACATGCTCACAGTCCTGCAGGTCATTGAGTATATTGGTCCTTGTGTGTCTGTACCTGGGAGGTGGAGTCGGGGCCAGGTTGCTGACTCTTTTCCTCAGTCTGCAGGGGAACGCTGCTGAATCATCCTGCTGTGTGTCTGGGATGGTACGATTTCCCTTGGGATCACCAGTGGAGCTCCATAGATGAGTTTGGCTGAAGAGTTTTTGAGGTCTTCCTTGGGTTTTGTGCGGATCCCCAGCAGCGCACATGGTAGCTCGTCGACTCAGTTAGGTCCTTAGAGTCTGGTCATGAGCACAGCCTTGAAATGCCTGTGAAGTGCTCCACCAACCCATTGGACTGTGGGTGATAGGCTGTTGGGTGATGCAGCTGGATTCCATAACCTTTCGATATAACTCCAGCCCTCCAGTCCTGGAAAAATTATTGTCAACATTTTCTACATCTTTTCTAAATTAATTAAATTCTTCCTACAGGATGGTGACCAGAAATTTATATAATCTTCCAGGAACAATCTCACTAACATTAACGAGACATCTCAACTCTTGTACTCAAAGTCCTGCCTGATGAAGGCCTGTATCTCCATTTCCAAGGAACTTTTTACTTGTATCCCTTGGTCTCTGTGTGCTACACACTCCGCAGGGCCCTTTCATTTAAGTTTAACTTCCCAAGATGCATCATTGATCTGAGTGAAACTTCTTTGGTTATTCTTTTTTACTTGTCCAGTTGGTCAAGATCCTGTAGTCTGAGACAACCTTCTTCACTATCCACTACATTAGCAATTTTGTGCTACTTTGATTCTCATCCTTTGGAATGCTTGCTTCACAAAGTGTATTTGAGTAGCATGTATCATGCAGTGTTAATTGTGGATCTGGGTAATCAAATTGCTTTAGTTCTGGGATGGCAATTGTAGAAATGGGTATACTCTACAGCTGATAAGGGAATATAGAATTGTAACTTCCAACCCGTCTGATCCTCAGAGAAAGATTTTATTACTATTCTTTGTGTTCTATCCACATTTTGACATATTCTTTACATATTTGTATGAATGAACAGAGGGAATATACCACAGTGGACAAAAAAAAACAATGATAGAATCATATTTTTTTTGACACACTGCTGTACCTCTCCATGCCTGGAACTTACTGGTGCTGATGCCATCATTTCCATTTCTGGTTGGGCTGTTAGTGTTCTAAAATGCCTCAGAGCACTATTAATGGACATCAGTAGACACTAACTCACATAGGAAGATTATAGATTAGGTGACCAATAGCTTGGATTAAATAAGTAGGTTTTAAAAGTGGAGAAAGTGTTGGAAAGGCCAAGAGAATTCAATGAGTAATTCCAGAGCCTAATGTTTAAGTTGTTGAAGACATGGCCATCATTGTGGAAGAGTTTATAATAACAATACACAAGGAGTTCAGATATCTTGTGATCTGCGATGCTGGAGGAGGTTAAATCATAGGTAGGGGTGGGGCAATGGAGGGATTGTGAGGAAAACAATGATTTTAAATCTGAAACATTGCTTGACCAGGACGTAATTCAATTCAGCAAGTGATAGGTGAATGGAATATTGAAGGGCAAAAGTTGAAGAACCATTTATTGGAGCTCTTGAATCTGAAAGTAACTTTTTCAGGATTTGAGGCTGTCAGGAACAATGTGATCTTGATAATAGAGTGAATATGGGGCCTAGATTTTATTTTAGGGCCAAATGGGACTGTGAGATTGCAGTCTAATTTAGTCCATTTTTCTAGCCATTGATGTGACTTCAGTCAATGGCTACAGCTTTTCCTGGATTTGAAGGAACAGTCTCATATGGTGCTTGAAAAAGGGATACATATTTACACATCTTGGAAAAACAGTTTAGCCAAAGATTAGAAGTAATTCTTTCCACTTCATTAAGAAGTTACTATTGAATCTTCACACCCTTTTCAATTTACCATTCCCTTTTCCACTTCCTCTGCAGTTTAAAGCTTGTTATATCCCTAATAAGTTCCAATTGTGATGGATTATGTAATATTTTATATTGTATTGAAACTGAGGTCCTCCATCAGCCAGCTTCCCACCATGACTACCAGCCTCCCCACATCTCCATCGGGCACACAAAACTCAAAACGGTCAACCAGTTTACCTATCTCGGCTGCACCATTTCATCAGATGCAAGGATTGACAACGAGATAGACAACAGACTCACCAAGGCAAATAGCGCCTTTGAAAGACTACACAAAAGAGTCTGGAAAAACAACCAACTGAAAAACCTCAAAGATTAGCGTATACAGAGTCGATGTCATACCCACACTCCTGTTCAGCTCCGAATCATGGGTCCTCTACCGGCATCACCTACGGCTCCTAGAATGCTTCCACCAGCGTTGTCTCCGCTCCACCCTCAACATTCATTGGAGCAGCTTCATCTCTAACATCGAAGTACTTGAGATGGCAGAGGCCAACAGCATCGAATCCATGCTGCTGAAGATCCAACTGCGCTGGGTAGGTCGCGTCTCCAGAATGGAGGACCATCGCCTTCCCAAGATCGTGTTATATGGCGAGCTCTCCATTGGCCACTGAGACAGAGGTGCCAAAGAAGAGGTACAAGGACTGCCTAAAGAAATCTCTTGGTGCCTGCCACATTGATCACCGCCAGTGGGTTGATATCGCCTCAAACCGTGCATCTTGGTGCCTCACAATTCAGCGGGCAGCAACCTCCTTTGAAGAAGACCGCAGAGCCCACCTCACTGACAAAAGACAAAGGAGGAAAAACCCAACACCCAATCCCAACCAACCAATTTTCCCTTGCAACCGCTGCAATCATGTCTGCCTGTCCCACATCAGACTTGTCAGCCACAAACGAGCCTGCAGCTGTCGTGGACATTACCCCTCCATAAATCTTCGTCTGCGAAGCCAAGCCAAAGAAGAAAGAAGAGAAGATATAGAAATGTTTTAAAGGAGATAAATTTAGGGTTTTTTTAGTCAGGTCCAAAAAGATACAAACACTTCACAACACAAATCTAATTTAAAATGCCAGAGCTCTTTTGAAGCCAGACAGTCCAGGCTCCCTTGTAAAGACAATGGAAATTGCTTTGCTGAAGGACTTCAGAAGTAGGTGTTAATTGGACATGCTGTGGAATAATGGATTATACAACAGATGAATGGACTTAGAAGATTGGGTACAGTGCTGCAGTCTGTCTGAATGCAGTTTGCATGACAAGCTGGCGATCTTATGGGGAAAAACCCCATTTTGAAGACCCATTTTGAAGACAGGTTGTAAGTTCTGAGGTCAGGCTTGTGGATGACAAGATAATGTATGGACTGTATAATGTTTTGCCTGAGATAAGGGAAATGTGATGATATGAAAGAAAGAGGTTATCATCTGGAAAATCCTGATGGGGCAAGTTTCTTTGGCAAGACACTGATGTGGCTGATTGGAAGGAATCAATGAGCAACAAATCTCTCTCTGAAAACCAACAAGAACCTTCCTGAGCAGTAACCATTTACTTTAAAGCACCAAAGCCTGGTGAAGATTCATAAATTTTAAATTCTGTGCACAGTTTAAGAATTACCTGATACCGGTGAACTTGGAGGGTGAGAAGTGAGATTGGACTGTGAATCAAAGTACTTTTCTGAACTTACACATATTATATACAGGTCTGCTTAGAATTAGAAGGGGGTTAAGTTAAATTAGTAGTTATAAGATGGAGTTTGATCATGTTTTCATGTTAAAAGATAATTTAAAGCAACTTTTGTTTAAGTAACAATTTGTCTTGGTAAATTTCTATTGCTGCTGGGGTTTGGGGTCCTCTGGGTCAATCACACAATGAAAGGACATTGACCTCCAACATTCACTTCCCTTCTCTCTCCACGAAATCTGCTTGATCTGCTGTGTATTTCCAACATTTTCTAAGTTATTGCCAACATCTGCAGTGTTTTGCTTTTTGAAGTAAGAGTTTTAATAAACTGATATTAATTGAAGACTCAATTTTAAGGCAGAAGGTTGCAAACTACATTTGCTGGAAATGTGAAATAAAATCAAAGAATGCTTGAAATACCCAATAAGGCAGTCAGCATTCACATTTTGATAAATGGTTATCAAAATATTTTCAGTTCTTTAAAAAAAATTGCTGTCACTCAGTACACAGCACACCCACTGTGTGTGTGTGTGTGTGTGTGTGTGTGTGTGTGTGTGTGCGCCTGAGAAATGTTGTTCTATCGGGTTGAATACCTACAGTCAGATAATAATAAACGAACTTGAACTTAAGACAAGAGAAACACAGGTTCAAATGTACGGAGATATAAATACGATAGATCAGGATGGCCGGAATCAATTATAACGTTTTGAGAGAACGGAAGGTTTTTCTAATTCGAGTTTATAGAGTTTGAAGTGTCTTCTCACGCTGAACACCTTGCGCTGTGTTTTCGCTGTGCAATAGAAGGAAAGTTCGTGTCTACGATGCTCATCTATACATCACGGAACCCGAAACAATGCATTTGATGCTTTAGCCTAAATTGACATTTTTCGATTACTTGGGGGATCGTGCAATGTCCTTGAAAGAATGCCGAATAGGTCCTTCATCTTTCATATATGCGCTTAACAACGTGTCTACCTACTCGTCCCTTCTGCAAGTCAATAGGGAATTGCTTATCTATTGCACGTAAATAGTGTACGTTGAATACAAATAACAACAAAAAAAAACAAGAGAGAAACTGACGTGATAGCGATATATGGCGTTTGGGAGAAGGATGTTTTTAAACCATAGGACAGAGTTCATGACACACAATGGAACGGGAGTCAAGTAGAAGTGTACAGCGTTGTTCCATATTAGTTCCTTCAGGATCGGACATATCGAATTATTTAAGTACAGTATTTTGTCACAAACTAATTATTATGATGAATTAGTCGAGTTCGATAAATCGAATTGTAGACCTTATTAAAGATTTTTTTTAAATCAAAACGGTTCGCCAGGTTCCAACTCTGAGTTAAATATTATTGACTTAAACAAAAATCGATTACAATTGGCCGAGGACTGGGTCTTCAAAGCCAACACTGCCTGAAATTAGACAAAGTATTATTTTTTTTGGGCCAATGCAGAATTCATATTTAAGAGCTTGTGGTGGGAAAAGCGAGCGAAGAATGCATCCTTTATCACGAAGGAAGGCATCTGCCTGCAGAAACACCATTTCACATAATCGAAACATTCACAAAATGGTTTAAAAAATGGAGATCTTAAAAGTACCGACACCCAAAGCCAGCAAAAGAACAGAAAGTGTAGTTCCTTGAAACTCTTCTCTGCTGACACGACTTATTACAACATGTAACTCACTTCCACGCCGCTGTTCTTCCTGTCTGATGTTGGGCCTTTTGCACAACGAAAACATGAAAAGAACAATATTTATGTTAACTTTGCATGAACCAAGTTCTATTAATCTTCAAGTCTACCAAATATTGAACGACAATGCGATGATAAGCTATTAGTATTTTTCTTTCAAAAGAACGTCTCCTAATAATGCCCTGGATTGTTGTTCGTTGAATGCCGAGCCTTGTGCTGCAAATCTTCAAGTTAAAACTGGACAATTTCCCCGTTCGAGTTGTATAAAAGGGGCTTTGACTCGGCTATAGAGGATGTGTCAATCCAAATTTTACCTTTCAATATATACCAAATAAATATAGACAACACAACGCAGACCTCCAAACAACGTAACATCACAATTAACATACAATTCAAATCATTGTTCGAGAAGAACTCGGCGTATTTTAACTCGACAATTTACAGGTTTCTTGCTTGAAGTCGTTTCTCCCTATTTTAGTGCCCGACTGCAAAATATCTCTTTTTGTGGTTGAAGATTTACAAGCTGGAGAATTGAAGAGGGGACCCGGATAACACCATCCACCTCCCGTAAAACAGACGTTCTCATCGCAGAATATGATGTGTGCATTTCGTTTAACAGCACGTTAAACGTGATCTTAGCAGTTACTTCAGAAATTAGCCACGCAATTAAAATAGCTCCAGTTTTCTGATCAATTCCGTTCACTCTTGTTCCCTTATTAGCTGGAATAGTTTTCAACAGGTTGGTCTTCACTCGAATTTAAGATGAAGCAGTTCGTGGGAGATAGCATTTTGTTTGCAACATTTGGGGTAACCGTTCCACAGAATGCATGGGTTTTAGGTATGACAGAAGCTGCTCTGCACTTCATTTTAATTTTGTGCTTCTGTTAATTGATGCAACTGGCGACAATATCTTTCTTTTTTTTAATCAGATTTATGTGACATGCCAAATAATGGTAAATAAGCCCAACGTTATTGAAGACGAATTTCTTTAAAGTTGTAAATAATATTCAGGTCGTTTGCCACAGTCCTCTAAATTATTACTGTTAATGGATTAGACACCTTGTAAAAGGTCCCGAGCCTCTCCATCTTTTGGAATTTATATCTTAAATGGACGTTAGCCGTGGAAGTTCGCAAGGCGAGAAAATTAATTAAAACTGAAGTGTGGGGAGGAAACGGTTACCTCGCCTGTTATGGCAAATCCCCCTCGGGATGTTCCTTTGCTTTGTATGCTGTACAAACCTCACAGAAAAAGGGTAAAGCGCGACAGTCGGCTTTAATAGACCTCCAACCAAGTTGCAAAATCTACTTGGTTTCATGGAAACTTCAAAAGGTGAAGGCAGCAATTTGGAGTACAAAATGTTTGCGTTCTCTGTAGTTTCTCCGGGGACCTTAAAACTTTATTGTGAAAAGAAACATCTTTCTTTTCTGCGCAAATTGCAGTAGAAGAAGGGAACTTGAACATTTGGTTTCATAATCGCAATTTGCCCCCGGGCCATTCATTAAAACACTCCTGGTTTCGGTTAAATCAATGAAACAATTCTGCATTTATCATTAACGTTTAAAAAAAAATTGGAGATACAGCACGGTAACAGACCCTTCCGGCCCACGAGCCCCTTCTATCCTGTTAACCTTTATATTCGGTGAATTATATTCGCTCACAGGAATTTCGAAAGAAATCCCAACTAGTTTCATGTCTACAAGTTTCAAACTAAAGGCCTCAGCCTGGAAATGTTTTTAAAGGCCAAAAAGTGCATCTGTACTCACAGGCGGAGAGAGCCATGACTTATTTACAGAGCAGGAATGTAGTGAGATTTTCTAATTCCGTCGTGACGTTTGGAGCCATGTGATCGGTGCTGTAATATAAGACATCAGAAAGATCCGCCCTCTCTCCTTTGCTTACAATTTATGCCTGAGATTTCGCCTTTTTGGCGATTTTTACATTCTTTAAGGAAGGCTGAAAGAGGATCTATTTCGGTGCATTCGGAGACCTTTGAAACGGGGGCTTTCAAAACATTTCAGAAAGTTGGCAGGAGGCACAATTTTCTGCTCAGCTGTCCTCTTTTTTCCCCCCGTTTGGATTCCTTATGTGGGAGACTGGTGAGACACTGAGAATCGCCCCAGAGCCTCTCAGATCTGCTCGCGAGTCTCCGGGACCGTTTGTAGAATATGACTCTGAGCTCTGAAATGTCCGATGCGTCCATCGTTTCAGAAGAGACCGACATCGATGTGGTGGGAGACGGAGCGGAAGGGGAGGAAGACGAGGCCCAGGGGGGCAACCCCTTTGGGGAAGTCGTGAGCCAGATGCACTCTGATATCCTAACGCCTCGTTCGCCCTCCTGCTTGGATAATTCGTCGAACCGGGATCCTTACAAACCAACCAGCAAAACCACGCTGGTGAAGCCTCCTTACTCTTACATCGCCTTAATCACAATGGCAATCCTCCAAAGTCCAAAGAAGAGACTAACTCTGAGCGAGATCTGTGAATTTATCAGTAATCGGTTTCCCTACTACAGAGAGAAGTTCCCCGCTTGGCAAAACTCAATCAGGCACAACCTGTCCTTAAATGACTGTTTCGTCAAAATTCCCAGGGAGCCTGGTAATCCAGGCAAAGGCAACTACTGGACTCTAGATCCTGAATCTGCAGATATGTTTGACAACGGCAGCTTTTTACGGAGGCGTAAACGGTTCAAACGACAGCAATCGGCGGATTTGCTCCGGGAGCATGGTAATTATATCCCTGCTTGTGGTTATGGACCTTACGGCTGTGGATACGGGCTTCAGATCCAAGCTTACCATCCTCACTCTGCCGTTTTTACCTTTCAGCATCCTTCAAGACAGGCCCATTCAATCCCCCCGCCGACCATGCTGCCTGCAAGCGAACTAGCAAGGAACTCTTTCTACCCGCAGCTTAGCCCTCCAATAACCTCGGTGCAATCTGTCAAACACCACTCAACCATATCAAGGTCTCCCTTCTCCATAGAAAATATCATAGGAGGTCACGCCAGTCCAGCCAGCTGCTCATCCCAGTCTCCTGCCGTCCCGCTATTATCATCGATGGCTTCCTCTTCAGCGGCTCTCCCAAGTCTGAACCAAGAGACTGGCACACAAAATGCAGGAAGCTTTCATAGCAGGATTTCAAATGTTAACGGCTGTTAATAAAGTATAATGCACATCTACCTGAAGGTAGGATTATTTTTGTACATTTCCTATCCGTCCACAAAAAGCGGACAGCCATGAATTCGGCAGACTTAATCCTGTATATATATTTATGTACTCTTCCAAATACTCGAGTTCAAATATTGGACAAAAATATCTGCAAAGCGTCATCTTAAAAGATACTAACTAGGTTCTGTTTCTAAACCTTCGGTGCTTGTGTTGATAGAACATCTCAGGTGTAAGATTTCAAATTAACTCTGAAATTTTAGAAGAGCATTGAAGGCAATAAAAGTAAATCTGTTTTCAGGAATCCACCTAATGGTCTTTCAACCTGTCATTATGTACAATATAAGAACATCTTTAAAGAATGTAATGGTTAAATTTAAAAAAAATTAAAACTGTGAAACAGAAGAGTTTGAAATGCCTTTCTATCTGATATTTTAACCTGTGTTTTGTATATGAATATTATGTTTTATAGTCTATGTGCCTTTGAAGGCAAAACAATTGTTTAAGAAATGGATACCTGCGAACATTCGTGTATTGTTTTAATGCAACGTTTTCTCACTTTCTTAAAAAATAAAAAAAATAATTTAAAGTACTTCTTGGTGTGTTTAATTAAATTAATTAGGTAAATTTAAATTTTAGTGTCAGCTCATTGGAACATCTACAATTTAAACATTAGTGCCAAATAAAGAGATCACAGCGGGTGTGTTTCTAAACGTTTAAATTACATTTTCTTTGACCATATAGTGAGAAAATAGCCTATAGCAAAAATAGTTTATCCTTAAAAAGTGGAGTTCAGAATCGATCTGACAGGTCGCTGAAATATAAAAGAAGTTTCCACTAATATATTTAAAAAGATCTAACCTGAGGAATCACTGTTTTTATAAAAGTGAAAGCTCATGTAGACATGGTCTTCAAAAATGGAAAGAGCGTTTTAAATTTTAAGAAAATTAGAAATCCTGGCAATGGCATTTAAAATAATTTTGATTTCAGTTTGAAAAATTAGGTGGCATTATTTATTTTGAGATCATATGGCTTTACCACTGATATTACCTAATGAATTCTGTTATTGTGCCTTGCTCTTGCTGGGCCAGTATTCAGGGGAAAATCATCTTTTATTTGTCAAACCTTATTGGATGACAATACAAGAGACGATTCCTTTTAACTTAAAAAAAAATGTATGGAATAGAGACACTATGCAAGATTTGATGCAAGATTTTGAAAAAAAATCACTTTATAATGATTTCGTGTGATATAAAACTGATATGCATCAAACAGTTTAATTTGAGTATTTTAAAAGATAATTCCTATATAAAGAATTCCTATACCAAATTATAAATTCCTATACCAAAGAAAAATAATAGAAATTTATAAACAACGTGTGGGGTAAAAGTGGGGAAATATGAGCTGGAAGTTGACTTTCATCTATTTCTACTCGTTTGCTCTGCTAAAATCCTGAATAATAAATCGTCTGACAAATAAACACTGACATTAAGTTTAATTATGACATGAGCAAAATCGTATAATTATTAGGCCTAAAACGCTTCACGAAAATATTAGTCCGTGTTACTTTCCTTATTTTTATTTCTATGAAACATTTTCAAAATGTATTACGGAAAGATTTTAAATGAGAGAACTCTGCGCTAAGCCCTCCGCAAACCAAAAAAAGTTGCACTTTTTAAAAAAAAAATATATATATGAAAGGACCCAATTTGTAACAAATTAGCGGAGCAGAAAAACCCCTGAACCGGCCGTTAAAAATCTGACTGATAGTCATCTCGCATTTTCAACCTGATTTTTGATAAAATAGTTGAACTGCTTGCAAAGAAGAATGTATAATCTTCAGGGATTTAGGTTCACACGTCCTATTTATAGCCAATTACGACATCGATGAAATGATATGAGCGTTTATTGGCATGAACACAAGTACACTTTTCAGACGCAATGGATTTCTTACTTGTTGCAGCCACATAGATTCACAAAACTATCTAACAATAACTCATTTAACGTAAAGCGCCCCGAGGGAGAAAAAAGCTAATAAATGTAAAAAGATGAGTTTCTTAGCAGGCATTTAATTTATAACCTTAAAACACTGTATGTTTCAGCAATATATTGTTGTCCAGTGATATTCCCTCCACCTGTAACTAAATTATGGGTGGAGGGAAACAGGTGGGTATCATCCAGCGTTAATATTAATGAAGACGTTATACCTACTGAACAGCACCGCCCACTGAAAGTGACAAATGCCATTAAATGTTGCGAAATCCTCAGACATGAATAAACTAAGATTAATCTATAATGTTACTGAACGTTATTTTCCTTCAGATTTAAATAATTTTCGACGAATAGCATTAGATTTACTATTAAATACAGTTATCACTGATGCGGCTGAGGGGCATCCTGTTCAAGTAAAAGTTAAGGTGGAACTGCAGAGCGGAACTGGGGAGGCAAATCGACAGAATCTTTCTATTTAGTATATTGCAGGTGTGACAACAAAGAACGCCAATATTTCTTTCAATGGGATTTCCTTTGACTCTTTGAAGTTAGCAGACCTGTTTGTAGTGATTGTTTCCCTCTTCTTCGGACACGTCTCAGCAATAGTTATAAAATCAGAGATATCTTCCAAACAACCGAGGGTGCAATGATGTGTCAGGTTGCCCAGGCTTTGTACTTGCACTCTGGACATTTGCAGAATTCCGGTTTTCAGGCTACATTTGAGGATTTAGAGTAAATGGCAGGAGCTGGGAGTTAATTGTTTTCAACCGCCATTACAGACAAATCACACCTCGGTTCACTCACAACATGAAACAAAAAGACTGGGCGCCCGAACAGATTAACAATACAAAAGATTGCTCGAAACGATTTATCCACATGGTTTAGTAAACTACACGCACGTTTCCTAGAACACCATTTGGGCCCAAATTAATGTTGCTCTCTCCCTCACGGATAATAGAAAAGGTGCGCTTTCACAACTGGGGAGAGGCGTGGAAGGATTAACTTTCAATCGCAAATTGAAATAGTCTTCTTCCATAGTTCCGCCGGTCCCATTTGGGATAGGAGGAATTCTCTTGTAAGATTCGTTAGGCATCACAATCGAACACAGGAACTTATTTATATCAGAATGTTTTCTTTTGCCGCCAGAGGACTTTAAGTGAGTGCCTTTCTGCTTCTCTTTTTCTCCCGTCCCTTCGCTCATCTGGTCCTTGCTTTCTCGTTGTAACCCAGGAAGGTCAGAAAGAGGAGAAACACCAGCCTGCGACACTTTAGTGGGCAGCGCCCTCAGATTTAGGTTAGAAGCATGTGCCCCGTTGACCAAATATTGCAGATCTCTGTGTGACAACGCTCGTGATTTTCAGAATGCACACAGTAAACCTGGAGATTTCCTCGAAGTTCAGGATTATTTAATTACAACTCTTTAAGAATGTGTAACCGAATAGAAACGATTTCGATCTATTTTGGCACTATTAGGATGCAATTAGTTACCTCGATTTAAAGAAAAATACATCTCAATTCTCAGTCGTTTAAATACGGGGGTGCAAAACATCTTCAATAATTTTTTGATCCCATGATTATTCAGGAGGTGCTGTGGTTTAATATAAACTAAACTGATTAAACGTCGCAAGTGAGAAAAAAAATACTGGGTCACAGTTACAAGTTAAAAGAGGAAAATTGTCTGAAGGAACACAAGATTCGACTCTCTGGTGCGTGCGAAGTTGATCGGAAGGTTCTGTGAATTCTGTTTAAACCTCGAGAATATCTAAAACGCCAGAGCGCGAAAGGAAAGGGGAAAAAAAGTTTCCCGCCGCATTTCAAGATTTCAGACTGAGGCGAGTGACATTTTCAAATCAGTAGAGCGAGGATATTGAGAGAATCCGTGAAAGTATGGGAGTTCGTGTGTTTTAAATGAACATATTATGAACAGTGAGCACATTTTACTGGGTTCAAATGAAGCAACGTGACCGCAGACGAACCAAATCTATAGCCTAAAATAAGAACACTGCCCTTGCATTAGAGTTCTACCTTCCTGGCCATTTTCCACGCACTTTCTCGTCTATGCAAAATGTAAGGATAATTAGTCAAGGTCGTATGTAAGTGGTTCAGATCAGATGTACAGTATATTACTCAGACCAACACAACTTTCCTCTTACAACGAGCAGCTGCAAGTAAAGACCGAACGAGTATTTTAAAAAGCCACAGCATTATCTTTAAAACTAGGACATTCAAATCGAGAGGCCCATCCGCACATCAGGGAAAGCAGGGAGGCTTTTATTGCTGACCCCATAGACTCCATTAGAATCATGCTTTTCCGAGCGGCCACTCCACCTGATAGCGTTTATCCGATTTATTCAATTCAGTTCGAATTCTCACGTTATCCCTGGGAATAATCTGTATTGAATATCACAAATCTAAGGGTCAATGCAATCATAACGAGGGCCTATTCCATCTTTCGAATCAAGGGCGCGGTTTTGAATGTTAGTCGAGATTGTGCAGTTCTTCTTTATTTTTTTCGCGACCTTCCCAAATGGCAGTTTTTCGAAATAGCTTCTTGCTTGAACGCCATCTTCAATGGTTCAAACTGTGCAAACGATTTGACGAAATCATTTCCCGCACAACCATCACCATCCATAAACCAGATTTATATTGAATTTTCGCAGACCTCAAGAGAACACCAGGGGCCTGATCCCACATATTTGGGTTTAGTACAAGAAGGGGAGGGGCGGGGGGGGGGGGTGGCCTTTAATACCAGGCCAGTTTTAAGACAAATACTTGATCGAATTGTGAGGTCCTAAAATCCTTGAATAATGTTAAAACCACCCCACAATTTCTCCATCTTATCTCACATGTGTTCAAAAAAGCCTTAGCTTTCTTCAGATCCAAACGGAAAGCTGGCATGCCTTGCTTCGTGCCGTACCCCGAAGGGTGAAACGTGATGTTTGCACCCGCTAATCAACTGCAGTGGACGGAATACTGGAATCCAGCAACTGTAAGGCTTTTCGTGACGGGGTTCACGCCATCTCAACATTTCTTCTTTGTTGCTCGCTTTTAAATACATCGTGATGGATAATTTTATTTCCCATGAACTATGCGCAGTTTTAAACAACAAATAGAGTTGAAAATAAAGTAATCGCTGATTAAGTTAACCTCAGCTCTCCATCTCTATAAAAAGTTTATCCACACACACTTGTAGAAAGACAACTGTCTTCAAATTAATGGGTTACCATTCGTGATCAGTGACCTTGACTGAACATTGGGGGCATTTGTCTCACTATTAAGTTTGTGTGCAAAGTCTTGAACCCCTCCAGTTGGGGATAATATTTGTTTTGTTTTAAATACATGGGGCAAGCTATATTCCCAGGTGAAAAACAAAACAAAGATGAACTGGTCCTTGAGAAGAAAATCCAGAATGATAAATCAGATTGGATAGATCACAACAGTAAATGGTATAGATTAGAATTGCTCAGATGAGTGGTACAAGTACAACTATAAACATCACCCGCAAAAATAAACTGAATAAGACTTAAAGGCTTCTTTTATTCGTGGAGCGATGCTAAACTGTTTCAATTGTCAGATACTGTTCAATGTTTCCCAGCTTCCGTGGATGCACCTGCATAATTAACGGACGTCATTATTCACACCAAACGCTGAATATTAAGCTAAATATCACTGCCCATTTTGAAAGAAGAGGTACCGTTATCTTCTCTTCGATAGCCTGTGTTTGTCTTACTCTACTAACAACGTCACTTTCCTTTTTCACTGCCCCTATCTCTGCCCCACTCCACCCCCGAATATCCTTTATATGGAGTCGATAAAATCTCCAGTGCTGTTTGCTTAAATGCGGTCGATTTAACTGCCCTGTATACAAGTGAAAGAGCAAACTTTTAAAATGTCTTATTTATAACTTTACTGTTGAAATTCCTATTATTGTCCGGATATCAACAATCTTTAAACAGATGCTTATTGTTTAATCAATCAGAAAACAAAAGAAGCATCAAATCTAAGCCACGTCCTCCATCCGCTGCCTTTAAACCAAGCTTTTAAATATTCTTCTTCAGACTGCATGCTCGTCACTTCACAAATAAATATTTCCAAAGCTCGATTGTTCTTGATATTAAGAGCAGTTGTTTTTCCATCTACTTGTTTTAGAGAAATGGGTAGCAAGGAAACTCGCATAGAAAATGCGTTGGGAAATTATTTCATGCCCTCAAAAGCTCGATATTTATGTTTTAAAGTTTATTTTTCTCGTTATATGGAATTTACATTAATTTTAGGTCTAAGAGTGATTTATAAATATCATTTTTTCCTCGATTATGTTCCGTTGAAATACTGTAAACTTCGTGACGGAGAAAGCGTTCATTTTTTTAAAGCGCTTTGGTTGTAGTCCGTCGAAAGTCACTAAAGGCCACGGTCCCTTTCTTCAAGACTACACGTGTCTGGAAGGCGTCTGACAGTATTTGCCTTACAATCAGCAATCGTATCTTTGTTTAAGTCTGTGCTTGATAAACTTGCACGGTTTGCAATAAGCTGTTCCCGTTTGTATATACATGTATAAGCTTTGCGTGACCCACCGTTGCTACGCCAGGATGTGGGGTGTGGGGGGTGGGGGTGGGGGAGGGGGGTGGGGGTGGGGGAGGGGGGTGGGGGTGGGGGAAGAGGGCATAATGAAGTATCGCTTATAATACCTAGTATACATACAAAAATAAGTATTTTTCATTACAAGGATTATTTTAGAGCAAGCCGTTGGGAATAAATAAATTCTCTGTAACAATTTATCAGAGAGCTGCGTTTATGTACACAGCAACACGTGGACTGTGAGTATATCATTGCACTAAAATGGTACGGAGATTTACGATGTTTGGAAAATTACAGCTCTGAAGAAAACCTGGATAAAGTAGGGTTGTTTGATTTGGAACAGAAGGTGCTGAGAGATGACAGGTGTGTAAAATATGAGCGCCCAGATAGAATACACTGGAAGGACTTGTTTCCCTTCTCAGAAGGAGGATACACTTAAAGATTGAAGGGGAGGTGAAGATGGCCAGAGTATGAATCTCTCAGCAGTGGAACCAGAAACTTACATTTAAAACACACCTGGAATATCCATGATCTGGAGAACCAGAGAACCTCGTGACCAAAGATGGAATTAGATTAGTTTGGGCAGTTATTTTTCGACCGGAAGAGGCAGGAGGGGCCCAATGGTCTTCTACGTCGTAAGTTTTCAACGATTCTGCATTAAACCAGCTCTGTGAATGATTGGTTATCATTTGGCGACTGTTGTTAAATTGTGAAATTTTAAGCTGAATCTATTATTATATTTTGACCTTTTTGCCACTTTAAACTATTCACTGGCGAAGATCAAATTACATTGAATTTTGCTTCCGCAACACTTTAGGGTGTATTTCATGGATTTGGGCTGTTGATCGCGAGACTCACTTTAATATTTTCCTGTCAGGGACCATTTATTTTCAGATGTAACCTTTTTTTTGTGATTTTCTGTCATATTTTAAGCCTACGTCAGGAATACAAAACCACGAAGTGCAACATATCACTGAAAGTTCATTTTCTGCATTAGCACTTGGACTCCTTCCCCGCTGATCCTGGTGCATTCAGTGACCGACATAGTGAAAGATTTCATCAGGACATTGCGACCATAGAAAAGCGGCATCCACCAATGCAAGCCGACGATTCTTGGACACTGGCATCAGATGCTGAGTACAAACGAAAATCAGCGCAAAACATTTTTAGGTCAGTTGAATTAACACAATGTGTCATGCGATTAAACATGCAAAATTCAATAAAAGTTACTTCAATGTTTCCCCAATTCCTACGTGATTCAGCAAATCTGAAACGATCTTTGTGTTCAGTTTGAAGTTGTCTGTTGTCATCCTCAATTTGTTTTCAGGAAGCAAACCCTTTGAATAAAAGTGCTGTCCAGTGTTATATAGCATGCATCTTGTTATATGGTAGGATTCTAAACCGTAGCGGACTGTAAGCTCCCCGCCACAAGATCTACCCTGGTTTGTTGATTTGTTGTGTGCTTTTGAAAGCTCTGAGCTGGCACCACATCGTGCAGCACACCCTCAGCCCGCTTTACATCGAGACAGAGTAAAGCTAATTTTAATTCCACCAAGTTATTTAAAACAAATGAACTGACTATAGTAGTCAGGTCTAAGCGTGCACAATTGGATTGCTTTCTCAATACGTTGCACTTCAATGCGATGGCGGCACTTTAAAAGGACACAATTTGTAGCTCTGGTTTGTGGGGGTTTGAATTACCGACTAATTAGGCCAGCACAAGGATACTGTCTCTGTCAACGGGTGCGTTTCCCATCTGCTGAGCTCTCTGTGTGACTGCTGTTTGTTTTGTTGTCAGTTGACCCGATGGTGACAGTGTGGGTGTGGGGTGACCTACCGATAAGTCCAACCAAATACAAGTACTTTGTTTATACACCTGCACCTACCAACGCACTCCCTTTATAATTTATGGACCAATTAAAAGCTTAACTTCCAGAAAACCACACGCAGAGGGTCATTTTATTGGGATCTTTTCGTGCCCACTATTTAAATATGTTCAGATTAATAGTGCATTTTCGATTGTTCGTTTTTCAATTAACACCAGGACTTTTTGCAATAAAGTTCTAGTCTGACCAATAATACATTACTAAATTAGGTGTAAATATGCAGTAGCTTTTTAAAGGATCGGGTCTAATTGTTTTAGAATGAATTTTCTAAGGAAGCGCTCTTTTACTCGTTCTTTGCTCTGGACAATATCACTTTGCTGGTTGTTAAGCATAATATTTTCAGTAATATCCCACTGCAGCAACTTTCCTCATTAAAATATCTAGAACTATTGCCAAAGAAATTGCATTGTGCGTCTTGTTCATTCAAAATACTTATTCACTCCCTTCTCTTTCCACCACCTGAAGTATAGGTGTCTCTCACAAACGAAGGAAGATTTAATCAAGAGGACTTGTAAGAGGTATTGCAAGGAGATCTTGGTATCCACCCAATATTTTTGTATATAGATCATGTTGAAAACTGTTGCATCTGATTTGTCAAAGAACACATATTTATCAATATGCCTATTCATGACTATTTTACAAAAACTTTAAAGATCGAGATAGTAAAAATACAGTGCTGGTGAAACTCAGCAGATCGAACTGTGTACTTCATGTACTTCCAAAGATAAAGTTAGAAGACCAACATTTTGGACTTGAGTCCTTCATCAAGTTAAAGAGTGAGATAGGAAGATTCCATCCCAAGAAGAGCTCAAACAAGCTCTTGTGGTGAATCTCTGCTAAGCTGCCCATCTCCCTTCTGGCGAGCCTTGCTGTACTAACATTGGCTGTGCATTATCTCTACTGTTAAGGACACTCCCCTTGGGTATAACTGTGTATGCACCCATTGTCTTTCATTATTGTACCATTAGTTTCTGCTAATAAAAGCCATGATTATTGTTTGACCACATCATCTTTGTCTACATCATCAACTGGCACTTCAGCTCTCTAATTAGACTTGACAAAGAACCTCTGGAAGGACTCAACAGGTCAGATGGCATCCATCGTCAGATGGCATCCATAGTCAGTCAGTGTTCCTTTATCAAGACGAGAGAGAAGGGGGTGATAGAACTTGTATGAAGGGGGAAAGAAGCTGGGTGAGATAGGACAGATATGAGAGGTGAAGAGACAGGTAGAGGGAAAACCATTAGGAAGGGAGAGAGAAAAATGACAATGTCATTTTATTTTAATGTGAAGGTAAATAAGAGATGAAAGCTGTGGAATTAGATGGGATGGGGGGGGGGGGGTTACCTAAAATTAGAAAAATTATCATTCATGCTATTAGGTTTAAGGAAGTCCACAAGGAATATGAGACCTCACCAGCCTCCATTTCCATCGCATTATCCTCTGACACTTCCAACAACTTCAGCAAGATCCCACTACCAGCCACACCTTCCCCTCTCCATCAGTATCTGCTCTTATGCAGGGAATAGTCTCTCCAAGGTTCCTTAGTCTATTCTTCCCCATCTCACCCACTCTCTGCCCTGTAAATGCAGAAACTGAAAAATGTGTCCCTACATCACTTTCCTCACATCCATCCATGGGTACCAACAGACTTTCCAGGTGAGATGGAACATGCACCTTGTCTAACCAAATCTACTGCATTCAGTGTATTTGCTGAGGCCTCCTCTACATTGTTTATTAAGTAATCCTTTTTTTCTTTTCTTTTTAAAATATTTTTATTTAAACTTATATACAACATTTTAAGAAAAACACATAACAAGTCATATCATATAGATACAAAAATGGATGGGACTACATCAGACAGTTCCTTAATCCACATGTGAAATGAGTTATGAATTAATCTATGATAACTATGTTAAAACCATATTTACCAAATTAATCCAAATAAAGCATTGATGAAGAGAAATAAATTTTAAAAAACCTAAAAAATAAATCTAATCAAGGTAATCTTGTAAAAGATAAAGGAACTTATGGAATGGATAATGACCTCCAGTCATTGAACAGAGAATCTCTGGAACATTCAAATTTTTAAATTCTTCCAATCATGATAATATATTATGAATGGGCCCATCTTTATAATTGAAACTTTCTATCTTTAATGTTGCATCTCATTTTCTCCAAGTGTAAATAGGATATTACATTATATAACCACTGTGTATGAGTAGGGGATGAATCATCTTTCCATTTCAATAAAATTGCTCCTCTGACTTTCGGTGTAATAAAGGCTAAACTTTCTTCTGAGTTGCAGACAGAAGTATATCTGGTTCACATCAAAAACCAAAAAAAGCAATTAATGGACATGGTTCTATTTTAATCTTAAAAATTGTTGATAAAGTTTGGAAAATGTATTCCCAAAATCTCTCTGAATTTGGGCACTCCCAAAACATATGGATCAGTGAAGCTTCAAAAATGTTACACTTCTCACATGTAACCCTTAAACAAACATCTACACTTTGCTTGTGGGTCTAAATCTGAGCTTCCTGTACCCAACTATTTTAACACCCTCAACCACTGGGACAATGGGATCTCTGTTCTTCACCTCATCCATTGTTAGGGTGAGGCCAAATATAAATCTGAGGAACAATACATCAAATCCCTCCTTGACAGTCTTAAATCTAATAGCATAAAAATGCACTTTTTTCTAATTTCTGGTGACTCCCACCCCTATTTGATTCCATTGTTTCCATCTTTTTATCTAGTCTTGAAAAAAATACCCCCTTCCAAATGGTTTCTCCCTCTACCTTGCTCTCCACCTCTCATAATTTCTGTCCCATCTAGCTCAGCTTCTCTCTCCCTTCTCCTTAGTCTTGATAACCATTGACTGACCATTTCTACCCATGGATGGTGTCTGTCCTGTTGGTTCCTCCAACAGTTCTTTGTCTACTCAAGAGTCTAGCATTGGCAATTTTTGTGTGTTCTCTCTAATTAGACTAATTAGAAGACATTTGGAGTGTTGCTGAGTCTGTAAATTGTCATCATAGTTTTGAAGTTTGTACAATGAATGAGGTCTGAATACATGCCATGGGAGGTGAAAATCTTCATTTATGTCATTCATTCATTGTAAGAATTGGTATACTCACCGACTGTTACTGAAAAAGGTTCCGATTAACTCTTCTTTCAAGCTTTGGAATTTAAGCCACCCGGGATGTTTGCTTCGAGCAAAGAATCTGCATTTGACTTTCAATCTATTCCTAGCACACAAATTCAAACTACCCCACATTGGTTGTCTTTATTTACTTTCATGATATTCTGCATATTTTGGGACATTAGAGGCTATTAATAACTCTAATTTTAAAAAAATTTAAAAAGTGTCAGGATGCATAGTATTAAATAGACTGCAAAATTATGTATGAGGTCCCAAGGTACAAACTTTTGATGTGTCACATAAGAATTTTCCACTGTATTTCATGCACAAGTTCTGCTGTTTACTTCAAAAAGATTAAAAGACTTTGAGATCTTGAAGATGTTTCAGCTGAACAAAGTTCGCGGATTTATGCTCCGTTTACAAAGAACCAAAGATGCGAAAGTAAGCAAAACATGTCAATTCAGAAAAATAAATACCTTGAGATTCATATACACTAACTTCATTTGTTCAAATATTACATTACATCTGCAAAGTAATTTTAATTTGAATGACAATATCAATCCTTCCGATGTCCCCAGCCCTCCTGTGTGAGTCCCAACTTAATTTACAAAAGATAGAAACATAATTAGATATAGACTTTGCATGGGTCTTTTGAAGATTCTAATTGCCACCACATCATTGCTTTAAGCATCCCAGCAGAGAGTGTATTCCATATCTTACCAACATTTTGGATGTTTAGCAAAGTGCAACAGCCTCTGGTATTCATCACCTCTAATCTTATTTATGTCTTTTATTTATGGACTTTTCAACAACTGGAAAGAAATTTTATAATCATTACTTCTTGGTATATTCTGAATTTAAATTCACCTACTAAATCTCTTAATCTGTTCTATCCAGAACAATTCAGATTTTTTAGAGTGAGAGAGGGAGAGAGAAAAACATACAGCAGATTAATACAAGGTTTGACATATAGAGTAGATTTACAGAGATATACCATGTTTTAGATTTAGATGGATATAATTATATGGCATGGATAGGTTTAGAAATAATACATAGAAATGAATAAAGATAATGATAGAATAATATAGCCACAGAATGTATTGCTACAAATAGATGGGATGTAAGTGTTTAGATCTATAAATAGATTTTAAACTTGTGTGTCAAAGAATTTGACCCACTGACTTCATTGCCTTGTCCTGAAATGGCTTTATTTTTTTGAGTCAGCCCTGGGCAAAAAAGACTGGTCAAAACTAAGCTCCTAAGTAGTGGAGGTGATGAGGGGGGTGGGGTGGGGAAGGATGATTAAAGTTTGGTACTTTGGGATGGGAGCCGTGCAACATTTAACTACAACTCTCCAGATATTTGAATTAAGTTTTCACCCAGCAGCTTTTTTGTTCATTATTAATTCGAATGATCATGTTCTTTTGTTGGAGTCTCCCAGTCAAAAATTTTCAGTTTACAGCATATTCTGAGGTGGAACATCGAGCATTTAATATTCTACAGCAATAGGGAAAGATTTGGAATCTTAAAGCCTAGAACAAACCAGAACTTTGTATTTTCCAAGTCTAATTATGCCTCATTTACATCCTAAATCGGCGTTTCAATCGAAGAGCTATTTGGTTTGAGCGCTTTGATTCTTCTGAAGAGGTTATTCAATAGCAGATACCCTAACAGCTCAGTCTTCTCCTTATAATCCCTCAGCTACTCTGCATGCAATGAAATGAATTCCAAATTCACAAGCCACAATCAGTATTAGTCTGTATACAGAGGCAGCGGAAAATATGTGTCTCTTGCCTGCCTCACCATGGCATAAAACACAAACAAAATCTATATATTAATTA
Source organism: Narcine bancroftii (assembly GCF_036971445.1). NCBI lineage: Eukaryota > Metazoa > Chordata > Chondrichthyes > Torpediniformes > Narcinidae > Narcine > Narcine bancroftii. The sequence continues at coordinate 118,927,688 of NC_091469.1, read as the reverse complement.
AGACCACTGTCAATACTAACCCTTAAAATATAAGAACAAGTAAAGCCAAGTTCATGCTCTCAAAAGGCACATTTTTAAGATAGGGAGAATATTCTCTGCATGTAACTAATGTGATTTCAAATCACTTAGATAAGATTTTTATTCAGCATTAACAATATGTAGTGTTGGCTGTTTATGCAAAGTGTGATGTAATTACTCAGGATGCAAGAGACATTAGATACATCTTTTACAGAAATTGGGTGTATCTTCAACCATAAGTTATATTTTCAGGTGATACTGTTTTCTAGATTGTTAATTTGTATATACACCAACTGCAGGCTTTCAAGTAATAAATTATTTTGGGGAATTATGGCTTATTATATAATAGGTCAACTGGATACCATTTTTAGCAGAAATAGTAGAATTGAGAAAGGTTATATAACATGGGACTGGATCTAGCTAATGCAAATGATATTGCAATTTGATTGAAAATAAAACATTTTTCCAACATATCCAAATCAGTGACTTTCATATAATTATCACGTAGGATGACAATATGCATTATGATCTGGATCCAAAGTGTACATTATGGCATCAGTTATGTATATGTCTGCTAATTGGAAGAGTACTTCCGGAAGAGGTAGTTGTGGCAGGGTCAATTCTGTCATTTAAGAGGAGGTTAGATGAGTACATGGATGTGAGGGGATTGGAGGGTTATGGACAAGGGAGAGGGTAGGTGGAACTAGTGGAGTTTCACATAAATTGGTGTGGACTGGAAGGGCCGATAAGGCCTGTTTCCGAACTGTAAATTGTTATATGGTTATATGTGGTTATATGGAAGGAAGATGGTCTGTAAACTGGTACCAGCTCTTTTTAAAGGCTTTTGATACTTCCTTGTCTTTTTTTCTTTCAGGTACTTACCCATCTCTTTTTGAATACTGTATTGAATCTATGTCTGATGCTGCCCTTGGCAATGTATCCTAGAACCTAATCACTTGAAAAAAAACCAACTTAATATTTGGAAATCTTGTTGATATTTTTCAGCAGTAGTTATTAATAAAATCAAGCATCATAGGATCTAAATACTTCTTAATAAAACTCAACTTTCATATCATTTGGTCTCAGCAATGTTAATTTGTGCACTTTATTTTGTCAGTATCATTTACTAATCTTAAGTAAACATCACAGATGAACTGCATTAAAGCACAGCTGAAATTGAGGAAGAGAACTTGGTTTTATTAATTTTCGGCATATGATTCCATTAATTTTGACTTCTGTTCACTCAACCAGAATTGTTTCATTAATATTTTCTAGTAATGCATTTTAAAATATTGCATTTTTAAAATGATTTTTTTGGATAAATTCTGTTTTCATTTTTTAATATTTTAATGCTTTTAGGTATGGATATTTTGTTCACCTAGTTTGATTTTTGTTACTCTTCTCTATCAATTCATATAATGAATAGAACAATAATTAACTAGATGGCACTGTAATTTGAGCGAATACATTTCTATTCTCTGCTGTTCATGTCGAATATGCTGAACTGATGAAAGAGCTTTGCCAATTATATTCAATTGTATATTTTTACCAAAAGCTACTTCCTTCAGGGAATTCAAATGTCTGGTGAATTGAGCATTATCATGTGACTTCTTGGACCTTAGGTTAAAACTTGTTTGAGATAATGATATTGAAACATTACCCTCTCTATTGGACAGCCCAATGGAAAATAAGCAGTCATTTTCAGTCCAATTTCCAGTGGGCATTAATCCATGACATAAATTGGTATTTAAATAATCTTTGCCAAATAGACTTTCTCAAAGTAAAGATAAAATTCACTCAATAAAAGTGGAAAGTCTGAACTTGTGTGATATGCCATTGAGATAAATAAATCAGATAGGTCTCAAGTTTCACACTTCAAAGGTGTTGATTTGATTGATCTAGACAACGTGGTGGGATGTCATGATGGAATATGTCTAATCATAGGATCATAAAGCATAGAAAAAGGCCCTTCAGTCCATCTTGTCCATGCCAACTATAGTGTCCTGTCCACACTCGTCTCATCTGCCTACATTTGGCCTATATACCTCTAAACCCATCCTATCCATTTATCTATCCAATTTTTAAATCCAATGTTGCAATAATACTTACCTCAACACTTCCTCTGGCAGCCCATGTCATACACTCACCATCCTCTGTGTTAAAAAAAAATGACTTCTCAGGTTCCTATTAAATATCTTCCTCTTCACCTTAAACCTATGTCCTCTGGTTACTGATTTCCCTACTCTGGGCAAAAGATTGTACGTTCACTTGATCTATTCCTCTCATGAATTTGTACACCTCTATGAGATCACTCTCATCCTCCTGTGCTCCAAGGAATAAAGCTCTAGCCTGGTCAACCTCTCTCTATAGCTCAGGACCCAAATCCTGGCAACATCCTCTTGATTCTTCTCTGCACTCACCCAAGCTTGACAACATCTTTGCCAAAGCATGATGACCAAAACTGAACACAATACTCTACATGGGGCCTCACCAATGTCCAACATGACCTCCCATCTACTCAATACCCTGACTCATGAAGACTAATGTGCTAAAAGCCTTTCTATCACTATCGACTTGTGACATCCTTACAAGGTAAACTGCACCTGTAATCTGAGATCTCTACGCTCTCCACATACCTACCATTCATTGTATACATTCTACCCATGTTAGATGCTCCAAAATGCAACACCTCATATTTCTCTCTATTAAATTCCTATGCCCACTTGCTTAACTGATCAAAGTCCTGCTTCGATATTTGACAACTATCTACAACACCAGATACTGCAAATGGGCTAATCATGCCATGTACACGTTCATCTAAATCACTGATATGGATGGCAAAGAGCAAGGTTTCAGTCTATGGTAAGTTGTTATCCAGTCATCAATGCAGCATAATGCATCGATGTAGATGCCAGTTGAGAATATGAATGGATTTACCAATAGTGTTCAAAGTTTGAATAACCTGCAGACATTTAACAAGAAATCTCTTACACAAATAATGGTTGTGTGGGACTGACCTGCTGGGTGTACTCAGCAAGGGACTAAAGATCCCATGAGAGAAAGAAGGGGAGAAAATTAAGGAGAGAGTAAAGAGGAATACACTCTGAAGGATGAGGCTACTAATACCTGCAATTTAATTTTGGGGCACAGCTGGATACAATCTCTAGAGAGACCTCAAATGGCATCTGCACTGTTTATAGTAATAATCCTGTAATAATGCTGCATCCAACAGATGTATTTCAAAACAGAATTTTCCTAATGAATTTCCATCTCAGCTCTGCTTTGAAAATTAGTGTGAGTAATTAGAATATCTAGAAAATAGATACAAATGATAGAAAAACATGCTCTTGCTTGAACAACATGTTTTTTTTTCTTGTTCTTTCTGGTCATATTTTCACTCTTTTAAGCCCATCCTCTGATATTTATGGAGTTATAGAATGGTTGATTCAATATAAGACCAAATTAATAAAACCAATTTTTACCTGACATACATTTGAACTTTTTTTTTTGCAAAGAGTCATGTAGGAATAGATGCGATTTGTTTTGTAAATCCACTTCAAATTAATTAATTTAGTTGGGATTTTCTACTTAAGGTTTTTGCTTTAATCCCATTACAAATGTCTGATTGACACAGAAGGGCTATTTTGCATCTTGCTTGTCTTCTTGTCTGGTTCTTTTGAAAATGATGAATACTGAATTCATGTGATTTATTACTTTCTTCTTGAACTTCTTTGAGCTGTGAGAGGTTATTGCAAATATTAGTATAATTCTTGCAGTATTTGTGATGGAATCCAGAAAAAATTATTCCAGCATGAGTACAAATTACAAAAAGAGGAGCAAAAAGAATAAGTTAAAGTGTGACAATCTATTCCCATGAATTCTTGCTGACTTTCAAAACCACACTCACTCTGATAAAAATCTGTATTTATTAAAGGAAATATGTAGTATTAGAAAAAGTTCTAATAAAACTGTTAGGATAGTTCTATGTTCTAAAGCAAGGATGGACACACTTTACAAAAAAACCTGACATATCACTTTAAGTATTCTCTATGCCATAAATGCTCTGTGATTAGTAAGGGATTGGTATGTGAGTGGGAAGAAAACGGTTTGAAAACCACTGTTTTAATCGTACCTAGTTGACTTGTTATGTGCATGGTTCCATAACTCTAAAGGAAATGGGCCAATGACAATTTTTCTCAAGCAAAATATTTCAGTAACAATTGGGTTTAGAGCAGTGGTTCTCAACCTTTTATTTCCTCCCACTCACATACCACCTTAAGCAAATATAATGGCAATAGCAGTGAGATAAACAACTAGCAAAATTAAAATTACCCCTTTAAATTACAATATCAACCTACTTCATTCACAAAAAAAATTATTGATATCGGTTTACAAATACTAATCAACGCAATATTGAAGCTAAAAATCTCCTACCATCCAGACAGATACCATTTTTTTTCTCCATGACAAGTAGTCTTCTCGCCACTGTCCTATTCACCTTTCCTTTCCCAAATAAACATTATGCTCACTGGCTTATTTGGACTGTCACCCATTTCCCCTTATATCAAACATGCTATAAAAATGGAAGTTAATTGATGTGGACTGCATTAGTTGATTATATGTATTGTTAAATACAGTCTTCAGCTGGTCCTTTTGAAATTCATCCCGGATGGTGGTTCTATCTTTTAAAAATTTCCATTCATGGTGTCAAATGAGAACTGACACCAACACAGTAAGAAAGTGAAGTTAATGTCAATAGGTACAAGTATTAAAACCAGGATGGCTCATATCTGATTGTATTGTCTATGCAAACTCAGATCTTTCACATTATTGACAATAAATTCTTCACCATTACTCCAGTTAATTCATCAGAACCAACTATAATGAAGATTATAGAAACTTCAGAACTTGCAAATATATTTTAAAATAATGTATGAGTGAAAACTCTGATCATCCAATTAATTTATTCCACAAAACAAATCAATAAAAAAACAAGGTTATCATTGAATTAATTTTGGTTTTGGAAAACAATTTCCAAAAGATAAGACTGTTATGCATTTATCACTGTGAAAACTGCAGAGTAAATTTGACAGAATCAAGGCTGTTATGTTCGTTACTCTTTATAAATTATAGATTACGCTGCCTTATGGCCTACATACTGGAATATGAAGCACTCAGTCTTGCAGCGCCAACTGTGAATTGGCGAAATGGCTTACAGTGTTATTGTTATTTACAAAAACAAATGGAGTATATTATTCCTTTGCTTTGGTCTTTTTCTTTCTGACAGTAGGCAGTAAGCAAAAATATGTGGGAGAATCAGAAAATTGGCCTGCTGAACAATAAAAATCTGTTCAACATCACATTCAGTGATAAAAATGACAGACGCCTCATCAGCATCATATGGGCTGAGCGAGCAGAGAAAGTGCTGCTGGGATTTTACAGAATGATGCATATGAAAAGCCAGCAATTGCCGCTGATGACAGAAGGAAATTGACAAGCATATAGAAATATGTTTAGATAATGACATACTATAATGTCACCTATGAAGCCACAGTTAATCAAACTTTTTCTTGCTCTGATTGAAACACTAATGCAAAATATTTGTATTGATAGGTAGGTAGGTATTGAAGGGGTCTCTCAGTCAAATATCCTGTCCCCAGCAGGAAGTAATTATAGTACATTTTCTCACTGTAACATGAAAGACAAATTAAATTTTTTGACAATGTGTTATTTCTTTAATCTTTCTTTTTGCTTTAAATGGCTGAATGGCACCCAATTTTTTTTATTTAGACATACAGAACTGTTACAGGCCGATTCGGCCCTATGAGTCTGTGCCGTCCAATTTACACCCCATTAACCTATACCTCGGTATGTTTTTGAAGGTTGGGAGGAAACCAGAGCTCCTGGAGAAAACCCACACAGACGTGGAGAGAACATACAAACTCCTTATAGTCAGTGCAGGATTCAACCCAGGCCCAGTCGCGATCGCTGGCACTGTAAAGTAAAAGTTCAAATATCAAAAGCCATACTGTGCTCAAATGAAATTCCTGTTTTTTAACTCTTTGTATACATGTTAGATTCCACATTGATCACACTCGTCACAGGTGAAAGAAAATCAAAATTATTTACCCTGTCAAGTCCCTACCCAACCTTTTCCACTATTACATTCAATGCTGACCATTCTTTACAAATAGGAGACAAGTTTTCTTCCTGTGAAACACTGAAAGATGAAGTGAACTTAGGTAGGAATGCCAAAGCATGGATGAAGTGAACAAAGGTAAGAATGCCAAAGCATGGAAAGCTCTTGGAAGAGTGTGCAAGTGATCTCAGGGATCAAAGAGGCATCCATGAAAATTTACAGAACAGTGACCCTTGCATCACCAGAACATATGTGTGGGGAATACCTTTTAAGACTAATAGGTTTTGGATGGCAGGAAAAATCTTCCAACATGCAGGATGCATGCCAGCACAACTAAAATAAGCAGATTAAGTGCATAACATATTAAATGGCCTGATACCAAAGAAATTGTTATATAAAGAGCTTGTAAAAGATAATGGAAACAGGAGGACAGTTTGAAATTAGAAGCAGTGAATTCAACAGGAATATTCAGAAGTTGAGGCAAAAGGTCCTTCCTTCAGCTTCTCTAAACTGAGAACTGACCTGATGTGGTGCGCTGTTAGACAGAATCAGACACACACAAGGTAAAGACTGAACAACAGGCTTTAATCCACAAAAACCTCCACTGAGCCAGGCTAGCTGTGGCTGCAGCAACTCAGTGTGAGGTCTCGGGAGGCTGACACAGGCTTATATCCCGGAGGGTGATTGACATCCGACTGGGTGGGGCTTGATCCATTCAGGCTGACTGATTGGCAGCCGGCCAGCTGTTGTCCTGTCCCCTTACACTCCTGCAGCTACAGAGATTGCCCCCTGGAGTAGGCTGGTGGTGTACCTGTGCACATAACTCAAAACCTGCAGATGGTTCAGAACCAACATCAGGCTTATTAGCAATAAATTGATTCACAAACATGTTGAGATGCTGACTTGGTAAGTTGTTTTGTACCTGACAAAGGGACCAGGCCCTAAATGTTAGTTACCCTTTCCTTCCTATGGATGCTGCATGACCTGCTGAGTTTCTCCATCACTCGTTGTGTGTATTGCCTTCGACCCCAGAATCTGCAGACATTTTATTAATGCTAAGTTGTTTATATCCTTTCCAGTTCTGAGGAAGGGTTTACAACCTGAAACATTAACTTTGTTTCTCGTTCCACAAATGTTGTCTGTCCTGCCTTTATTTCCGATTTCTAGTTTTTAATTTCCCTTTGCGCACAAAAAGCCCAGAATCGATTGTACTGGTAATAATTTTTAGGTATAATCTCAATAGTCACAAGATTAGAACAGGCACATGTAAGTACTGGTCATGTAAGTGCCCTTATGTTTTCCAACATCAGACATGAACTCGATGATATGACTGTTCGAGCAACATCTATTTTCCAGCTGACTAACAGTTGTGGAACAATCTGAATACAACTTGGATATGAGTTATTTATTGAAATAAAAAGAACAGTACTGTTACAAATTAAGTAAAGACTGCAAAAATTTAAAAGCAGAAATATATGTACAGTATTTCAATAATGAATATTGGGAGAGAGAGTCTATTTTCTAAACCAGTGGTGACTTAAAATGCAAACCACTTGTGAGGGACACTTACAAAACCTATTTTTAGTTAAATTAACCGTGACAAGACACAAACAATTTCAATTATGTTTACAGACACAGCTACCATTGCCTCCTCCCTGCCCATTCCCTATACCCCCCCACCCTCTCTACTCTCTGACTCTCCCCCACCACTCACTGCATCTTCCTCCCTCCAATCACTGCATCCCCTCCCTCTGCACTCATTGGCTCTCTCTTCTGCTCACTGCATCCCCTCCCTCTGCACTCACTGGCTCTCCCACTCCATTTACTGCATCCTCAACTCCATGCATCTTCCCCTTCACATTAATTCTTTCCTTCCCAGTCGCTGCCCCACCCTACCTTCATGCTGCCATTCCATTTTCTACTCACTGCCTCCTCTATTCAATGCCACCCCTACCCCCTCACTGACTCACTCCCCCTCCACTCACTGCCCTCCCCTCAGAACTCTGAATGGTCCCTTCCCTATCCTGTCCCTCTGATACCCTCCCCTCCCCACACTTACCCTCCCCTCCCCACTGCTTCCTGTCCTCCCTCACCTCCCCACCCTGGCTCTCCCTTTCCCTCCCCTCCTTGCCCCACCCTTCCCCTCCCCTCCTTGTTCCTTCCCTTTCCCTCCACAGCTTTTCTCCTCTTTCCCCTCCCCTCCCCACACTGTCTCTCCCCTCCCCACACTGTCCCTCCCCTTCCCACTTTCCCCCTCCATTCCCAACACTATTTCCCCCCCACACTATCCCTCCCCTCCCCACACTGTCCCTCCCCTCCCCACTCTTCCCCTCCATTCACAACACTATTCCACCTCCCCACATTGAATACTCCTGCTCTCATTCACTGACCCATTCCCACTGACTCATCTCCTTCCCACTTACTTTCTGTCCCCTTCCCACTCTCTGCTCCATCTCCTCTCCACTCATAGCCTCATCCTTCCCCACCTACCACACATCTTCTCCCCATTCATTATTTCCTCTCCATTCACTGCCCCTCCCCTCCCCACTCACTACCCCACCCTCTCTCTACTCATTGCATTCTTCCTTTCCCACTCACTATCCCTTACTCAATCCTTTCCATCTGGCCAATAGCCTCGACATCTCCCATGAAACAGAAAGCTCTGGAAATGCTTACTCAGCAATCAGCAAGAATCAGAAAACTTGCTGTGTGTCTGACCTCAGTGACCACTGTATTTTACACTGAATTTACCTGACAATCCCTCAAGGTAATTTATATGAATTGACATGATTAAACTCTAATAGACTGGCTGGGCCAGAGCTGGTGGTTCAAGTAATCTTATAATCTATTGAATCTGTACTAGTTCTCTATAAAATTAGTTACAGAGGGTGACAGACCAGTAGCCACTAGTGCTGTGCCTTGACAGAAATGTCCCAATCAGTATGTATCATGTACCTTTGCCCTAAAATACTGTTCCACATTATAAAGTGAGAGACTTGCACCCTCCTATACATTACCCTGTGTTATTGTGACAGACTTGTCACCAACATTTCACTACCTCTCTGTTGTACTGACAGACCTGTTCCCACCTGCTCCCATCATACAGATCCCAACTATACAGTGATAGCCCATTGTTCAATAGTACTGCAGTTCAGTGTTTTCAAGTGACAGATCTGACATACCAGCGCTCCACACCAACGCTATACTTTAACAGACCTCATGTACCCGCGATGAGCTTGTCAACTTCATTCCCTTTGCATCCAACTTCCATCCCGATCTCAAACTCACCTGGTCCATCTCCAATAACACTCTCCCCTTCCTGGATCTCTCTGTCTCCAACTCAGGAGAGAAGCTTTCCACTGACTGTAAACCCTCCAACTCCCATACTACCTGGATTACACTTCCTCACACCCTGTCCCCTGCAAGGATTACAGATGACACTTTCCAGGTTCTCATATTTCCCAATTTCAAAGCATGTCATCTTCACAGAAACACAAGCAATGATATTCTGAATTACCATTTTATTTCCAACAAATCAAACTTTGTAGATACAGTTTATGAGGCTTTAATTCATTGATAAGAATGTATAAACATATGCATAACTTTGCATCAAGGTTTTCATAACAATGGATAAACAAAGCATTCGACTATATGTAAAGACATAATGATATAAAATGATAATAAGAGATGATTAAGACAAAATAAGATGAATTCAAAGAAAAGTATCTCGAGAGCTTACATCTCTGTCATGATTCTCCAAAGAATGAAAGCTCCGAGTCTGCACGGATATTATGACATATGACGTCATAGTAACTATGGTAACACTACAAACAATTCTTATTCCTTAAAGGGATAGGCACAAAATTAACTACAAATCAATACACAAGTTTTTAACCTTTACATTCTGGCCTCTAATTATTATTATAGAAATTAATGACTAATACATAATAATTACTATAACAGATACAAAAGTAAATATGGCAAATATAAGATTAGAAATCAAAACTTTGCTTCTTGTAAAAGACAGATTTTAGTAATAGGTTGAATTAAGTAACCAGTCTTAGTTTTAATCCGCACTTGCTGAATGAAACCTTTCTTGTCTGGAACTGTTTCCACAATTCTCCCCAGCAACAAGAATTTCTTGGTTCAGAATCATTCATGATAATTAGAATGTCTCTACAGACAAAATTATCTTTAGCTTTAGACAATTTTTGTGTTTCTTGTAATAATGAAAGATATTTTTAACCCATTTTTTCCAAAATAAATCCGCAATAAACTGCACTTGTCTCTATCTGTATCTCGCATAGATATCTTCTTTCTGAAATTGACCTGGAGGCATTAAAAGTTTAGATTTAAAAAGTAAGAGATGATTCAATGTAAGTGCCTCAATGTCATTTGAATTGACAGAAACGTTATTGGACAACTATTTAAAATAGCTTTGATTCAGCTTGTAAACACTACTTGCTTTTGTAGCATTCAGATTCTTCTTCAATTTTGATATCTTGTCAAATGCTTTTTTCTGACAAAAATGAATGATCTCCAATTCAGCATACATCAATTAATTAACTGTTAGGTAACAGCTCTTTTGAGACTAAATATTTTTTTTCGATACGATGTAAAAACATTTTTTAATCTAAAAATCCATGCTACTGCCCTTTTACAAACAAAACCATGAAGATTAATAGCAAATTAATTTAATAATCAGATCATTCTCATTAGATATTTGAATAGTATTCACATTAGTGTTTTGGATTTCTGGATCCTCCATTGAAAATTCTTTTGACTCTTCTGGATTTTGAGGCCAGTCTTCTTGAGATTGCAAAAGAAATTAATTGAGGACCATGGACCCAAATGTTGACTCTTTTCAGAAACAATTGAACCTTTGATCCTTGTGAAGCCACGTCAGCTGGATTATCCACTGTTTTAACATATCTCCATTGATTAACATGCAGAACCTTTTTGATTTCATTAATTCTGTTAGTCACCAAGGTATGAAACCTCATGGTTTTGTTATTAATGTATTTAAGCACTGATGTACTATCAGACCAATACTTAGAATCTGCTAACTCCATCTGTAATTCTCTTCTTAACACAGTGTCCATTTTGCTCACCACAGTAATGGCAGTCAATTCCATTCGAGGTGTGGTGACTGGCTTTAATGGAGCCACTCTGGCTTTACCCATTACAAATCCACAACGTACTCTCTCTTGGTTATTTTGCAGCACTAAGTAACTGACAGTATCAAACCCACCTTTGCTTGTGTCAGCAAAATGGTGTAACTGAGCAAATGTGGCAATTGCCAAGTCTGTAGGTTCAAAACATCTGTTGACTTCAACATTTTCTAACATTTTAAGACTCTCAATCCAATTCATCCAATCTTGTGTGATGTAATCTGGTATAGCTTCATCCCATCCAAATTTTCTACTGCAATTCTTGCAGAATTTTCTTGGCTATTAATACTCTTGGTGCCAATATTCCCAAAGGATCACATATTGAGCTTACGATTGAAAGAATACCTCTTCTCGTTAAAAGCTGTTCTTTCAAAACAATTCTGAATTTGAAAACATCAGAATGAACACACCAATGCACCCATAGAATTCTTTCAATAGGTAGAAAATCACAATCCAAGTCAAGAGGTTTTATCGCCTTTTCTTTTTCTGTCTCAGGAATAACAGCCAACACATCTCGACTGTTGCTAATCCATTTTGAAGAGAAGAAACCTCCTTAATTACAGATCTCCTTTAAATTGTGATAAAGATTTATTGCTTTTTTTTCTGAAACCACTGAAATAAGACCATCATCAACATAGAAATTATATCTGATGATGCATATAAATTGTGAACTAAACTGCTCTTCATTATCTTCAGCACATTTCCTGAGAGCAAAATTTGCACAACTCGGTGATGAAGTTGTTCCAAATAAATGAACTATCATTCTGTTTTCAATCATATCTTTACTGTAATCACCTTTAGGCCACTATAACAATGGTAGAAAATCACAATCTTCTGATGGTACTTTCACTTGATGAAACATCGCTTTAATATCTGCAGCAATTACAATAGGCTCTTTACAAAATCTTATTAAAACACCTATTAAAGTATTGGTTAAGCCTGGACCTTGTAAAAGTTGAGAATTCAATGAAACTCCTTGAAATGATGCTCTACAATCAAATACTACTCATAGTTTCTCCTTTTGTGGATGAATAACTCCACGATGAGGTAAATACCATTTTCTACCATTTTTACGTTCCAAGATATCTTCTGATATCTTTTTTACATAACCCTTGGTCAAGTCCAACATCACATTGGTATATTCTAAATGAAAGGAAGAATTTCTCTTGAATTTTCTCTTCAAAGTCAGCAGATGCTGTTCTGCAATTATTTTATTGTCTGACATGCAAATTTCTCTTATCTTCAAAGGTAATTCTATACAGTAATGAATATCAACATGTTCAATGGAATTTGAAACTAAATCCAGAAACTGCTTGTCCTTCTTTGACGCTTCTTGAATATCTTTGAGACATTCAGGAAAATCAACTTTAAACTGGTGTTCCCATAGATCTTTGATCTTCCATCTCAGAGAGAATGGGTGCAGATTGGGAGATCACTTTGTTGACCACTTTAAACTGTTGTTCCCATAGATCAGTTTGACAACTGAAATTCTGTTGACATTTACATTCGACAACTCCTGATCATTATTCATTTTTCCTCCTAATATTCCATTAATTGTCCATCCAAGCAAGGTTCTCACGGCATAAGGTCCGTCATTTTGACTCCTTATTACTTCTAGAGGTTCAAGAGCTTTTTGTACATCTAATCGAATTAACATCTCAATTTTGGCATCAATCTTAGGTAAGCAAACATCTTTTAAATGATCCCACTCTTTAATATCATCCTGATAGGGAATATTCTCCTTATTCACAGGAATAGTCTTCTGAGTATATACACTTGGGAGATTGGAAAATTCATTGCTATTCAATCCAGCAATCTGTAAACCTGAAACTATATTAGTTTCGATGTTCTTTTCATCATTCATTGTCTTCAACAAGATCTGTGACCTTTTACGATAAAGATTAAGTTTATTCATTAACTCAACAGTACAAAATGAGGCAGTACTTCCTGGATCAAGAAATGTGTAGGTCTTCAATATGAAGCTTTTTTGTAGCTTTAACCTGCACAGGAACTATTGAGAGAGCTTTGTCACTGGCCTCAGTAAGACTGTTTGTCTGAACTGAAGTTGAAGCATACTCTTTGACTGTGTCTTTAGTCTTGGATTCAGATTGTTTGACTTCCTTCTCAACTTTACTTCATTGAGTTTGCAGCAACTTAGGATGCTTTAAACTGCATATATCACAATTGAGTTGCTTGTTACAAGTTTTGCTGATATGTCCTTTACACAAGCAACCAAAACATATTCCATTCTTCTTTAAAAAGGTTAATTTCTCATCATAGGATTTTTTTCTCCAATTGTGAACATGGTTCTAAAGCATGTTTTTATCTTTGCAATACAAACAACTTTCCTGAACAGTCTGATCTTTTTCTATTGTTTTCTTGTTCTTTCTTGTGCTTGTATCTGACACAGCAGTAACAAAGGTACTTCCCTTTGGATTCAGTTGAAACAATGATTTAAACTTCTTTACATCTTTAGGGACTATTAAAGTATCCTTAATATTTCCAAATAATGATATGGTGTTAACATGCACATGCCATTCCAAAAATAGTACAACATCCTTAAAAATGGGATCCCTTCTGGGAATCATTTTAATCTCTGCAATTTTGGTTGTTCATAAATCTTCAGCTTATAAGGTAATTTATTTATAATAATTGATAAATTAGCTAGCAAATTCAGCTCTTGCATATGTACACTACTTCCCATTGTGTTACAGCATCCTCTCTGAAAGAATGCATATGCTTGTAAAGCCTTTGGCTCCTCTAAATTAATTGTGGATCAAGAAAGAATCTTGTCTACGTAGACCCTTCCGATTCTATGTTCACCGCCATAATGATGACACAATAATTCTTTTTCCCTTTTAAAAGTTGGTTTGGATCCATATATTGGCAACTTTTGACTAGTTCCTTCACCTGTCCTCCAGTATACTGTTCCAAATAATATAGACAATCTTTGGTTTTTTTAGTATTACTTCCAATGTGATGTTCAAAGGATTTCATGAACTTCAGTTATTGTAATTTATCTCCATTAAAAACGGGAATTTTCTTCTTAGGTAAACCATATGAACCTTGATGCTGCGCTAACATAGCAGAAAATTCATTTTGTTTCACTATGAGTGATAATATATTGTCTTGTCCACCATGGCTTGTGATTGGTTGACTTGTGGTGAATGGAGCTGGCTGAACTTGAACTGGTGCCATAGGTGTAGGACCTTAAGTTGCAAGTGATGGCATTGGAGGGGATCCTTGACCTGTCGCTGGTTCTTCAGCAACATGAAGAGACATCAATTGCTGAGTACGATCAACTCATATGGTTGAACTTTTTTGAAATACTCTCCATTTGGGAAGATTCATGTATTGTACACTCGGAAAAGATTGAATGTCACAAGCTCTTTCCACAGGGTTGGTGATTGACATTCGAGCACAAGCAGCTCCATGGAATGTTGGGTATTAGCACCTCGGATATTTCACTTTGAGTGATAGATGTTGCAGCTATGTTTTTACTTTGGCCATATTCATAGCATGTTGTTCCTCTAGATCTAGTTTTCTCTTTTCTCTCCTCAATAATCTCTTTCATTCTTCTTGCTGAATCTTCATTTAAGCTTTCATGTCTTCTAGAGCAGGGGTGTCAAACTCAAATTCACGGAGGGCCAAAATTAAAAACTTGGACTAAGTCGAGGGCCGAACTAAATATTTATTGAAAATTTTCAACAACATCTGCATGTTTTCTCTTCTTTCAACATATGTAATGTTAAACTTTAGGATATAACTTTAGGAAGATAATGTTACAGGTCAGGAGTAGGTAGCTCAAGTTCACCCTTTGCTTGACCTGAGGGAAACATATTTGGTCCCTGTGGAGATGTAGTCAGCATTCACAGGCTGTGTCCATTTTGGCCTGCATCAGGACTCAGCATTTCCTGCTCACTCCTCAGGCTCTAAGCCTCTATTCACCCTCGACCCACCATCCCTCTACCTGACCAGTCCTTTACCCAACCTCTACTCACCCCTCACTCCACTCGCTCTGCCTCTACCCACCCCATCCTATACACGCCCCTCTACTGCCTCTCCCCTCAACCTGTTCCTCCCTCTACCCATCTCTCACCCTCTAATCACCCCTCCTCTACTCGCCCTGCCCCTCCCCTTTTACCTCTTCCCTATCCACCCCTCCTTCTACTCATCCCTCCCTCTAACTTCCCCTCACACCACCATAACTTCCCCTGGCTATTACTCCTCACCTACACCCTCTGCCCACCCCTGCTTACCCATCACTCAGGCCCAACGTGCTGCCGATCAGCCTTTGCGGACAGCCACCATCTCTCTCTTCACGTGCAGGGCCGAACCAGCTGTCCCTGGGGTCCGCGTGGGTGCAAGCGCTGAAGGCCGTGGCGACCGGGAGAAGTGCGCTCGCGCTGTGCAAGGGCCGTCCGGTGCCAGTCGCGCGGGGCTCGCGCTTCCCGGGGGCCGTGCGCAGCCTGCCATGCCCGTCGTGCCGACAGGAAATCACAGGCGCTCGCCAATCCGCCGCACCGCTCGACAGGTGGGAGAAGTGACTGGTTGTGCGGGGAGCCTTCCAACTGGCTTGCCGGCTGATGACATCGACAGACTTCTCGTGTTACAATTTCTCGTGTTACAATTTCTCGTGTTACAATGGGGAAGGATGTGCAATGAAGGGGGAGGATGGTGGGGGTGACATTACCAAAAAACAGCATCGGCTCTCGCTGCAGGGCGGGCCACCTCTAATACATTTTTGAAATGATCTGGTGGGCCAAATATAATTATATCGTGGGCCAAATTTGGCCCATGGGCCAGAGTTTGACATGTGTGTTCTAGAGAATGTCTTTTCTCCAACCATTCACGTTGTGTTTGATAGTAGCCAAGTCTGCCTGCACCTTAGCATGGAGAGCTGATATTTTTTTATTTTTTATTTTTCACACTATGAACCACATCAACCAAAATACACACAAACATTTCCCTCTTGAATATACACAGTGTCATTTTCTCCCCTTCCCCCCCTCCCTCCTTCCCACCCCCCTCCCCACCCATTAAATGTTCAACATATACAATACATTAAACCCATTAAACAATGTCATCACACAATGAAAGTAAACAAGAAAATTGTGTCATCTACTTTTACACACTGGGTCAGTTCATTTTGTCTTCTTCTCATTCTGTCATTTTAGGGGGTGGAGGTCCACGGTAGGCCCTCTCTGTTGTGTTCCATGTACGGTTCCCAAATTTGTTCGAATACTGTGACGTTATTTCTTAAATTATAAGTTATTTTTTTCCCAATGGAATACATTTATTCATTTCTATGTACCATTGCTGTACTCTCAGGCCCTCTTCTGATTTCCAGGTTGACATTATACATTTTTTTGCTACAGCTAAGGCTATCATAGTAAATCTTTTTTGTGCTTCATCCAAATCAAGGCCTAGTTCTTTACTTCTTATATTACTTAGAAGAAAGATCTCTGGATTTTTTGGTATGTTGCTTTTTGTGATTTTATTTAATACCTGATTTAGATCTTCCCAGAACTTTTCCACTTTCTCACATGCCCAAATTGCATGTACTGTTGTTCCCGTTTCCTTCTTACAGCGAAATCATCTATCTGATACTGTTGGGTCCCATTTATTTAACTTTTGGGGCATGGTGTGTAGCCTGTGTAACCAATTATATTGTATCATGCGTAACCTCATGTTTATTGTATTTCTCATAGTTCCATAGCATAGCTTTTCCTATGTTTCATTCTTTATCTTTATGTTTAAATCTTGTTCCCACTTTTGTTTGGGTTTACAGTTTATTTCATCGTTCTCTTTCTCTTGCAGTTTGATGTACATGTTTGTTATAATCTTTTAATTATCATTGTGTCTGTAATCACATATTCAAAGCTGCTTCCTTTTGGTAACCTCAGCCTGCTTCCCAATTTGTCCTTCAAGAAGGTTTTCAGTTGGTGGTATGCAAACATTGTACCGTGAGTTATACAATAGACAATAGACAATAGACAATAGGAGCTGGAGTAGGCCATTTGGCCCGTCGGGCCAGCACCGCCATTTTAGATCATGGCTGATCATTACCATCAGTACCTCTTTCCAGCCTTATCCCCATAACCCTTAACTCCGTTACCCACAAGAGTCTTATCTAACTCTCTTTTGAACATAGTCAGCGAATCCGCCTCTACCACCCTCTGTGGCAGAGCATTCCACAGATTCACACTTCTCTGGGTAAAAAAATGCTTTCTCATCTCCGTCCTAAAGGGCCTACCCTGTATTCTTAAACTATGCCCTCTAGTCCTCGTCTCCCCCATCATTGGGAACAAGTAATCAGACTTCACCTTGTCTATCCCCCTGATGATTTTATATACCTCAATCATGTCCCCCCTCATCCTTCTGAACTCCAATGGATACAAGTCCAGTTTTTCTAGCCTTGCTGCATATGACTTCATATTTGTACTTCATTTATTCCTTTAGAGAATGGGAGAAAAGGGATCAAAAGAACAGAAAATTGTTTTTTGGGAAATAATTTATTGTCTTTTGAACATAGCTGATATTCTTGAAGCATGCGAAGCTTTACTTGCTCTAGATGCCTTTGAAGATTTAGAAGATCTTCCTACCCTCATAACCTTGGAAATACTATCTTCAGGATTCACATTTGAACATTCGGATACCACTGATTAAGTCTCTATCTTCAGCATTTCACTTGATACAGCACCAGTGGGGCCTTACAACGTTAATCTTTCTATTCCAGTTCCACTAACCTCTAAGTCAGTGAATGAGGTCTGCAGGGCCTTATCGTGGTCCTCTTCTTGCTTGTTAGTTGAAGCTGCTTCTTCAATGGTGGTGGGCTCCAACCTCCTTCCAAACATTCTTGGTCCACCTTGCTGGCTCAACTCATGATCAAACAATTCTTTGAGAGGAGCTGCTTGCTCGAGGTCTCTAGCCTGACAAGACTTCTTCTTGTCCATATTGGATTCTTCACACTGCAGGCTGTCTTCTTGATGCTTCTTTTAGTTTTTGAGAACTGTAAACAAATTTGTATTTTGGGTGGTTCCTTTAAGAGGATTTCTCTGGCTGAAGTTTCTGTGTTCTTCACAAACAGGCTTCCCTGTCTCTGGTTGTTTTCAAAGCAATTCTGGCTGGTAGCTCTCTATCTTATCTCTTTCAATGTTAACAGGTGTCTTGCAAGACATTAGCTGGTTTCAAACTGCGCAATTCAGACAGACATATTTCCCAATTTCAAAACATGTAATCTTCACAGAAACATAAGCAATGATATTCTAAATTACTATCTTATTTCCAATAAATTAAATTTTGTAGACGCAGTTTATGTAGCTTTAATTCTTTGATAGAAACAGATAAACACATGCATAACTTTGCACCGATTTTCATAACAATGGATAAACAAAGCATTCGGCTATATGTAAAGGCTAAATGATATAAAATGATAATAAGATGAATTCAAAGAAAAGTATCTTGAGAGCTTACATCTCTGTCACGATTCTCCGAAGAATGAAAGCTCCGAGTCTGAACAGATATTATGACATTTGACTTCATAGTAACTATGGTAACACTACAAACAATTCTTATTCCTTAAAGGGATAGGCACAAAATTAACTGCAAAGCAAAAATACAAAGTTTTAACCTTTACAAGGATTCCATCCTGATGCACCATCAATCACTCGAAAGACTATTGTAGAGAAACCAATAGGCTTTTATTGACTTGAAAACTTTGCATATCCCTACTGTTCGGTTGCCTGCACCTCTATACAGGAGCCTGTGGGGAGGGGCCACAGGTACAAGTGGCCAATAGGTATGCTTGACCAGATAATTATACGTAACAGTGGTTTACCACATTCACCCCTTGTTTTTAAAAAAGAGTCCCACGGGGTGTGGTGAAACTTACAAAGTTACAAATTTACATTTTAAAAAGTCACAAGTCCAGCCTATCAGGCAGTCTGGTTGTTCGCTGGGACCGTAGAAATGGTTGTGGCTGCAGTGCAGCAGCAGAGTCCTGGATGGTCCTGAGTGCCTGTTCATATTCATCAGTATTGTGTTGGTAGGTGGGCGACGTGCCAGGTGTACCCACCCTCGGGATGGAGGCTGGTTACCAGAGATCGGGTGCATCATGTGTGTTCAACGGTGAGGAGGGTGTGGGTGATTAGCAGTGCTCTCCAGGGCTCCTGAGAGAGCCAAGTCCCTGATGGAAACAGTGTCCTTGTGTCTGTCTGGATATGCCACATAGGCATATTGAGGGTTCGCTTGGAGGTGGTGGACCCTTCCAACCAATAGGTCAGACTTATGGTTCCTCACATGCTTCCGGAGAAGGGTGGGCCCCTGGGACATCACTCAAACTGGTAGTGTGCTTCCTGTTGCAGATTTCCTGGGGAAGGAAAACATATGTTCATGTGGTGTAATGTTGATGCACAGCAGAGCCGGATAGAGTAGAGGGCCTCCAGGAGAACCTCCTGCCAACGGGAGACAGGAAGGCCCCTGGACCGTAACGTCAAGAGGATTGCCTTCCAGACCTTAGCGTTCTCCCTCTCCACTTGCCTGTTACCCTTAGGGTTGTAACTAGTGGTCCTGCTCTTGGCAATGCCTCTGGCCAACAGGTACTGGCACAGTTCATCACTCGTAAAGGAAGGCACCTGGTCACTATGAATATAGCTGGGGAAGCCATATAAAGTGAAGATACTGCACAGAGCCTTGATGACTGTGGCAGCAGGGGATGGAAAATGGGAGTATTCATCAATAATGTTAAAGAAGTATATGTGGTAGTCTGTGGAGGGCAGGGGTCCTTTAAAGTCCACACTGAGTGGCTTTAATTAGTTGTGCCCTGTCTGGATGGTAGAAGTGCGGCTTGCACTCAGCACAGACCTGGCAGTTCTTTGTCAGGATCTTGTCAATGGATTACAGCAGGTTACATGCTTTGAGGAAGGGAAAGAACCTGGTGACTCTGGGGTGACAGAGATCATTATGGAGGTTTTTGCAGTCGGTTGATCTGGGTGCTGATGGGTGGGTCATTAAATTTCCCCAGCTGGTACGGGATATCATAGGTATAGGTGGATAATTCTATTCTCCACCACAGTATTTTATCATTTTAGATTTTGTCCCACTGCTGATTGTTGAACATGAACGCGACAGTACATTGATCAATCAGCAAGGTGAATCTCTTACCGGCCAGGTAATGGCACCAGTGACACTCTGCCTCGACAATGGAAAGGGCCTCTTTCTCGACTGAGGAGGGTTAAATCTCGGGTGCGTGAAAAGAATGCAACTGGGACTGCCAGCCTGGTTAAGTGAAGTCTGTTGCATTGCTTTCCACCTAAAAAAGGGGTGGATATGTCCACAGTGTGCATTGTAGCCTTGGCGATGTCTGATTTAATGTAGTTGAAGGCTGCACGAGCCTCCTCTGCCAGGGGGAAGGACATAGATTTGATAAGGGGCTGGGCTTTGTCCGCATAGTTAGGGACCCAATGAGCATAATAGGAGAAAAACCCAAGGCACCTCTTTTGGGCCTTGAGACTGCGTGGAAGTGGAAGTTTCAGGAACGGTTGAATATTGTCTGGGTCCGGGCCAATGACGCCTCTAGCCAAGACACAGCCAAGGATGGCCAGGTGAGTTGTGCGGAACATGCACTTAGCCTTGTTGTATGTTAGGTTAAGGATCTTGGATGCCTTGAGAAATTTGTAGAGATTGGGATCATGGTCCTGCAGGTCATGGCCATAGATGGTGTCATTATCAAGGTACAGGAAAGTGGCCAGCAAGTTGTACTGATTTGTCATATAGTACATCTCCCACTGGAAGACTGAGATGCCATTCATGACGCCAAAAGAAGTGGAAGAAGAAGCCAACTGCCTTGAACGCTGTATACTTGCAGTCCTCTGGGCAGATGGGTAACTGACGATATGCCAACTTTAGGTTGATGATCAAAAAGACCAGGTATTGTGTGATTTGGTTGACCGTGGAGCAATTCGTGTAAGGGGGTATGCATCCAATTGAGTGTATCTATTGACTGTAGTCAATGACTTGTCCATTCTCTTCCCCCTTCCACACTACCAATACCTGCGATATCCAAGGGTTGTTGCTGGCTTCAGTAATCCCTTCTGAAAGTAAATGCTGTCCCTCCACCCAGATGAAGGTCCTGTCCTTGGCCCTGTACCTTCTGCTTTTAATGGCGACGGGTTTGCATTTGGGGGTGATGTTGGTGAATAGCGACGGAGGGGGGACTTTAAGTGTGGAGTGCCCGCAAGCCATGCATGGTAAGAGGTTAGGTTGGTGGGCGTGTATGGTAGGGGGTTGGCTATCAAATTGCTGGTTATGAATGGTGATGAATGGATGGGGCCTATCAAATGTCATCGTCATGCTTTTAAGGTGACATTGAAAATCAAGCCCCAACAGTACAGCAGCGCAGACCTGCGACGTTACCATCAGTCTAACGTTATCATATACAGTATCCCATACTGTAAAGTCACAATACAGAAACCCCAAACGTTTGCTGTATATGACTTGGATGCCAAGGAGACCTTCTGGTTCACTAGCAGACTGTGAGGGAGAGGCGCTACACTATTTCTGGATAAATTAAACTCTCTGTCACATGGCCATTTACCTTGATGTCCATCATCGACCTGATGAGTTGGTGTGGACTGTCTTGGTTGAGGGTGATGGAGACCAGAGTCAGGTTGCTGCACATCACTGCTGTAGAAGATGACACCGTCCAAGATGGTGGCCCCCAAGGCCCACATGCGGTGTTGCCAGGTGTGGAAGATGGCGCCCAAGATGGCAGCCTGCTTGGCCTACACGTGGCACTGCTAGCCCCAGGTGATGGCAGTGTTGCAGAAGACGGCCACTACGATTGGCAAGCGGCGCTGCTAGGAAGCGGTTTGGACTTACACACTTTGGCGTAGTGGCCCTTCTCTCCACAGTTGGAGCAGATCGAATCCTTCCCTGGGCAGTGTTTCCTCTGATGCTTGCCCAGGCTGCAGAAGTAGGACCTTGGGGGTTCCCGGAGCACCACAGCTGTGTTCGGTTCGTTACCTGCTCCAGTCGAGAGCGTCGGGAGGTTTTTGCAGAGCACTGCTGCTGTAGTGAGGTCATTAGAATGGGGGGTGGGGTGGGGTGATGGTGCGTCCCAGGATGACTGCGACCGGGGTAACCATGAGGTGGCCGCGTGTTCGGATCGAGTAGGCCTCCATGTTCTGGAGAGTTACCTCCAGCGAACCTGCCAGCTCAAGTGCTCTCCACAGACTGAGTTTCCCTTGCTCTAAAAAGTCTCTGTTATATGTAGTTTGACCTGATCTCTGCGATGTAGGCGTCCCAGATTAAGTCCTTTGCATACATACTTCACAGGAGACACAACTTTGCATTCACAGGCCCTGCCGAATGCTTGCAACGCCCAAATATATTCGGTATTTGACTCACCAGGTTGTTGCTTTAGAGTCACTAGGAGGTGTCTAGCATAGACAACGTTGAATTTGCACAGGTATTGCCCTTTGCGGATATCCATGGCCTCATGTAATAATGTAGCGTCTCTGATCAAGGAGTACACCAGGGTGCCGTATGGGAGTACAGTACTTGCAGTTTATCAGTCTATGATCGCACGATGGTAGAGGAGGCCTGCAGGAATGTTTTAAAATAGCTCAGCCAGAGTTCGAAGCTGGTAGATGCTTCAGGCGATTGAGGGTCGATTTCAAGCATTTCTGGCTTCAAGATCTGCTCCATTGTAGAAAACTTCAAGTGAATAAAATTGATGCCCCATCAATCTCTCGAAAGACTATCATAGAGAAACCAATAGGCTTTTATTCACTTGAGAACTTAACATATCCCTACTGTTCAGTTGTCCTGCACTGAGTAACAGGGGGCTATGGAACAGTCACAGTTATACAGGAGCTTGTGCGGAGGGGCCACAGGTTCAACCAGCCAATAGGTATAGTTGGTCAGATAATTATACATAACAGCGGTTTACCACACACCCCTTCTCTCAATTTCTCCTACTCCACTGCATCTGTTCCCAAGATGAGGTCTTACACTCCAGAGCTTCTGAAATGTCTGCCTTCTTCCACAAATGTTGTTCCCCTGCACCACCATCAACTCAGCCCTCTCATGGATCTCCATTTCCCACTCATCTGCTCTGGCCCCCTCTGCCCCTGGATGCAACAAACATAGAATCCCACTCATCCTCACCTACCACCCTACCACCCTCCGCATCGAACACATCATCCGCTGGAATTTCTGGTACTTACTAAAGGATCCCACCACCAGACACATTTTTGCTTCTCCTCCCCTCTCGGGCTTCTGCAGGGACCACTCCCTCCATGATTCCCTCATGCACTCATCCCTCCCCATCCATTGCACCCCTGGCACCATTCCCTGTGCCCACAGGAGGTGAAAAACACACTACGGTCCAGGGCCCCAAACAGGCCTTTCAAGTGAAGCAATACTTCACGTACATCCAGAGGACTTGGCTACTGCATCCAGTGCACCTGTTGTGGCATTCTCTACATCGGGGAGACTGATGGCAGACAGGGAAATTGCTTTGCACAGCACCTCCACACTGTTTGCAACCGCAGTGACCTCCCAGTGGGCAATGTAAGGTAAAACATCATGAGATGGGAATGTGTAGGGAGTTACCCTGTACAGGGCAGTAACAAGAAGGGGAGGTGTCCTTGTACTCCTGTTAGGTAAAACATCATGAGATGGGAATGTACAGGGCTGTAACAAGATGTGAATGCATCCTTGTACTTACAAGATAAGAGAGACATTGATGGATTGAGAGGCAGGAAGCTAGCAGGGAAAGAATAGCAACAGTTTTAGTCATTGGACAAGTAATGATATGATGATGTTCTAAGCACATATCCAAGGGTATAAAAAATCACCATTTTGCTGATAACGGCAGAATGCATTCTCCGACTAACATGTTTAGTCGCAAGTGTTACAATCCGGTAATAAAGAACAAAGAACCCTGATTTCGACTCAGCCTGGTGTTTGTCTCACTCATTCATGAACAAAGCAGACCTAACAGCAACCACTTCATTTCTGGGTCACACTCCCATCCTCACATGTCTGTCCATGGCCTGATGTACTGTCTATCCTGACCACCAGCAGTTTGGAGGAACACAATTTTTTTTTGTCTGGGCAACCTCCAGCCAGATGGCATGAACATTGACTTCACTGTTTTCTATTAAACCCACTTGCCTTTTCTTCCCCCTCCCCCTTTTCTTGTCTTTCCAGTTCTTTCACCACACAGCCCTGCCATCCCCACTCATCATCGCTGCTGCCCCTCCCTCCTTTCTCCACCTATCATCTCCTGCCTTTGCCCTTTCCCACTCTTTTGTTCAGACCTTGCCAGCATTTTCTCAAACTTTGATGAAAGGCTCAAGCCCAAAACGTCATTTATGTATCTTTGCCTTTGCGACATAAGGGACACTATTTGACCTGCTGAGCTTCTCCTGCATTTTGTGCTTTTACTTCAACCACGGTGTCCACAGCAGAAAAAGACACAGATATACAGAGATCATTATTTCTCCAGTAATACTACACCAGAGTGTATTGGACTGGCAGAGATGTACAACGTGAAGTCTCTGGTCTCATACCCAGTGAAATGTGGAATGGACACTCCAGGCCGTGGGCAGCAATTGGGAATCAAGATCTATTTCCCATCTCTGGCCAATTTACTTCTATTTGCCAATGTTGTGAGCTTCTCCTGTTAAGGAGGTGCAGTAATAACACACCAGACCACACTGCTGCCTCTCAACTTCAGTGATTTGGGTTCAAACCTGATTTCCAGTGCTATCTAAGTGGAATTTGTACATTCTACCTGTGCCTTCATGGGTTTGTTTTCTCCAACATCTCAAAGGTGATTAGGACATTAATTGGCTACTGTAATCACACCTAATGTAAGTGGATGGCAGGACAATTAGGGAAGAATTGAGAGAGAATAGATTGCAGAGAAATTAGTGGGAGATTAGAATTAATAGAAATGTTTTTCGGGTCGACAAATACTTAATGGGCCAAATGATCTCCTGGAGAGCTACTGGATATAGACCTTATGGGACCGCAGTGGCGGACATTGAAATATTGGTCATGTTGGTAATGACTAAAAGGTTTCACTAGTCAGAGACAGAAGCTGCACGTAACTTATGAAAGAAATGCCACAGGTTCCTGACCCCACAATTAGAAGCGCTTTGCTGCTTTTCTTGTTATTTAAAGGGACATTCTGCTGACATTTCGACACCCAACTGGGTAGTTTCTAATCTTATTGCAAGCTGCTTTCAAACCTTCCAAAATCCATAGAGTGCCTGCAAGGATGACCTTCGCCAGTATCAAAGTTCTGATACTACTCCATTAGTAGCCTTCCTGGAAAAGGGATAGCAGGGTCTGCAGCATTGCCAGTATCTGCCGCATCAGTTCAATTTTCTGTGCACAATGAGAAATACAATTGGCCCTAAATTCTGGTGTGTGCAGTATAATTTATAAGAAGAACAAATCAGTTCTTACAAAAATCATACAACTGCTATTCAACAAATTATGGGCAAGGAAACAATAACATTGTGCTAAAGTTGTCAAATAGATGAAAAATGAATGAAAGTTTAATGTAAAAGCTCAGGTTTCAATTTTGTATGGTTGAAATGTAATTGAAGATTGTTTCAGGATACAGAGTACAATGTCTATCTGTCTTATAATCAGCCAGAGGGGTTACTGTGAATGGAAAAACATTACTACAGTACCATGTGTGGGAATGAAGGTACAATTCAAAGCAGTTCGCTTTTAGTAATCTTTCCACTAAAAGATGACCTTGCTTTAACCAAATGGAAACAATTTATGTATAGAACCTTTGAAGAAGCCGTGTTTCCCACCACAGAATCTTTCTGTTTGTAAGGAGACCAAACATATATAACTCCCATAGGATACCTCATTAGCTAAACCACACATTGTATGGGTTATTTGGAACAGATTCATTTCCTTAGTAAAGGGAGCAAATCTGTCCCAGTGCCTGTCTCCATTTTATAAATGTAAACTTTTACAAGTATAGAACAGGTTTTCCTGGAAATATTTAATAAAATTTTAAATTCAGATGGAGGTAGTTTTTTTTCTGTAAAGTGAGTTTTAATATGATTTCCAAATTTGGATCTTGCTTGAATATGGAAGTCTTACTTTTCTCTAATTTTTTTTCAAACTGAATAATTTTGACCGTAATGGTTTATGTCAAATTTTGTTTTGTATGACCAACGTTTCATTCACATCATCATCATTACACAACCAGAATCATAATTGTCATACTTTTTTCACAAACACACTCTCCAAAAATACGAAAAGGGAATTCCAAGTTACTTGACCCCCTGAGCATACTTGTGGCTTCCCAATGGTTAGTACCAATAGATACGTTTTCACCTGGAACCAATGTTCTAGAATTAAAGCAGAGAATACAAAACATGCAAAGAAATCTCGAATTCTAAACTGCTTTTTTTTTATTTGTTAATTTTAAAGGGTAGTAAATACTAAAGTGCAGTACCTGGCCCATACTGAAAATATAATTTTCTTCTTCACTGTAAATACTATTCCGACCTTTTCCTATCAGAACTTATTCCTTGTTGGTTTCAGCTATGTCAGCCCATATACATCTATATATTTAATAAATAATTTATTTGGAACAATAAATCAATTTAAAATAGGTAAAACATTTTTTTAAATTAAATTAAATTTTAAAAATCAGAGTTTTCTTGTGTTTTTCCCACACTTTGTAGTCAGAAGTTATTTAACTCAATTACAACCAAAGCATATTAATCAACAAACAGAATTAAATGTTGGGAAATTTTTTTTTAATCTTGTAATTTAAAGTTAAGTTAAATATTCCCAAATAAAAGAATGAAATCGATGTCTATGCACAGTGAAAGCAATCTCAGACACTTTATTGACATTTTTTTAAAAAACAGACTATGATCAGGATCAGTAACTAAAGCAAATCAGATGTAGGAATATAGGAAAGGGTCAGCAATGTGATGACACAGCGAGATAATCCCCCATTTATAAATCATCCATGAAAATAAAATGATTCTGGTTTTGAAATACTGTTGAGCGTATTCAGAGGTGCTTATCCAAAATGACCGAGCAATTGGATTATGAGCATCAATTATTTTATTTGGGCACCTCTGATTAGTAAAGAGTTGCCATGATTGCACTTCTTCGTATTCTGAAGGGATTTGTTAACATAGTCAATAATGTTTCACAGCCTTGAACAGTAAAAACAGAAAAGAGCCTCCAATTAAAGGGAAGTAAACTCAGAATTAAGCTGTGAAAACAGCTGCATTGATAAGAAGAGAGTTTATTGCCATACGTTAAGTACAATGTACAGATGCAGTGAAATTCTTGTCTGTTGCAGCTACACAGGCATGTAAAATACACTAACAAACAATAATTAGGAACTAAATGACCACACATGAGGAAAAAATAAAATAAAAGGATAGATTGATACTGCATATACTCGTTTAAAAGTCAATGCCATGGCCCCAGCCAACCCCCCCTGCCAATCGAAGCTCCCAACTGCAGTCTCCAGCTGACTACCCATGGAGCTCCTGATGCCTTAAACACAAATTTATTGATGCATGTGCTTAAGTGGTCAAAAGTATTATCTATATAATAGTCGACTCCACAAATTTAACGTTAAAAATATGGTCTACAGAACTCGACTTTTACCCAAGTATATACGATAAATGGATAGAAAAAATAAAGAGTAGATAAATATTCACATTATTTACGAATTTTACTCATATATTTATATTTTACTCACCTTTGCTCACATATTCACAACATTTAATCATCCAGAATGGGCTGGAGAAGTGGCTGAAAATGAAAAAAAGATCAGACAAGCCATCCCCTCCAGGTTTGAATCCACCCCCATACCTCCCGCATCATCTTCTGTCTTCCCCAAACGTGCCATTGGTGGAACCTCATATTGATGGAGCAGGCTGGGAATATGGTGGAAGGATTAATTGATTAAAATATAAATTTGACAGCTTTCAGAAACTTATGGAAGTAATTGTTGATTTGGGCCCTTGATTTGAAAAGTTATCCATGGCTGCTTATTTTCATTGCTTCATGTCTAAATCATTTGGAGATTAATTGATCTGATTGGTTCATGGAAGTGGAGAATGTGTCTTAAAATGTAGACTGGGTGAAAGGGAGATTAACTACATTCCATTCTCTTGTTTATAATGCAAGAAGGCTAGGGTTGATTAGGAACTTATTTGGCAAAGACAGTAAAAGACTTAACCAGTGGATAAGAGAAATGATCTTGGTTAACAAATCCCAAGAGAATTCTAAGAAACGCGTCCTAGCTGCTTGTGTTTCACTTACTTAACGTGCACTATTTTTATTTATTGTTATAAGGTGGTTATAATATGAATATTTGCACTTTGACGCTGCTGATAAACAATTAATTTTGTGTCTTGTTCATGAGAATAAATTCTGATTCTGATTATATGGTGAAAGTTCATTCCAATGTCCTGGAAAACCGTGAGTTTGACTGTGTAAATATGTAACTTGTAAGCCTCAAGGCAGACTCTCTTGGGGTGAGACAGCATAGAATTTTTTTTTAATTGCAACATCACCACTTTAACTGAAGGATGGCCATGCTAAATGAGGAAAGGTTTGGATTTTTCTCTAATGGGCATGGAAGGGAGAGATGAGGCATGATAAAAATCATTCAAATAGTACGTTGAGAGGAAAACTGTTCTCATTGTTGGGCTAAGGATCATAAACCACCGCTAAAATGCAATCAGCAAAGCAACCAAAGTTGACATGAGGAAAATGTCTTTACACAGAGAGTAATAACCATTGGAATGTGTGCTCTCCAGGGTGGTGGAGGTGTACTCTGTGGTAAACCACTGTTGCATGTATTTGTCTGGTTTGACACACCCATTGGTTGGCTGTACCTTTGACCCCCCCCCCCCCACCCCCACCACAGGTTCCTGCATAAAGGTGATTGTTTCACAGCCCTTTCCTCAGGGCAGGACAATCAAGCAGTATGTTTGTTCTTTAGTGATTAAAAGCCTATTGGGTCTAACTTCAGTCTTTGAGTAATTGATGGTGCATCAATTTTATTCACTAAAATTTTTGCAATGAGGCAGATTCTGAAGCCAGAAAAGCTGGAAATTGACCCCCCTTAATCACCTGAGGCATTTACCAACTTTGAAGTATTCCTGCAGGCATCATGCGGTCAGAGCCTGATAAACCTCAGGTACTCGCACCCTGGTGTACGCCATGATCAGGGACGTCACATCATACCAGGAGGCTATGGACATCCTTAAAGGCCAGAACCTGTGGAAGATCAGCATTGTCTATGCCAGACATCTTCTTGTGATCTGCCAGCAGCAACCCGGTGAGTTGAACGCATAGTACCTTCAGGCCCTGCGAGCCCTCGGAAGGGCCTGTGAATGTAAGGCTGTGAATGCTGATGAGTACACTGAGGACCTGATCAGGAATGTAAGTCTAAACCCTCTTCTTAGCAGTGCCACGTGCGGACTGTGGGGCCCACTATTTTGGGCATCATCTTTGGGATCCAACAACGTTGCGTGCAGGCTGTGGGGTCTGCCATTTTGGGTGCCATCTTCGGGACTCAGCGGTGCCACATGCGGGCCCTGGGGGCCATCATCTTGGACACTGCTGACCTCTGCAATAGCGATAAGCAGTGACCCGACACTGGCCTCCATCACACCCGCCATCAGCTCGCCAGTTCAATGATGGACATTATGGTAAAGGGTATCTTGGGTTCATCTCTTATTATGCTCAATGGGTCTCTAATTTTGCAGACTAGGCCCACCCTTTGTCAAATCCACATCCTTCCCTCTGGTGGCGGAGGTTCATGCAGCCTTCCACCGCATCAAGGCAGACATTGCCAAGGGCACAATGCATGCTGTGGATGAATCCATCCCATTCCAAGTGGAAAGCGATACATCAGACTTCGTCCTGCCGGCTACCCTTATCCAGGCAGGCAGACCAGTTGCTTTCTTTTCACGTACATACAGTGTGGTGGTACACCTCCGGCCTACTGCAGGGGTCAACCTCGTGTACCTGCAGGAGTGTAAGGGGACAGGACAACACCTGGCCGGCTGTTAATCAGTCGGCCTGAATGGATCAAATCCCACCCGGTAAGGTGTCAATCACCCTCCGGGATATAAGCCTGCGCTGGCCTCCCGAGGCCTCACTCAGACTTGCTGCAGCCACAGCCAGCCTGGCTCTGTGGAAGTCTTTGTGGATTAAAGCCTGCTGTACAGTCGTTATCTTTGTGTGTGTCTGATTCTGGCAAACTGCACCACAATTTAATCCACAAAATTTTCCCACAGAGGCTATGGAAAATCTCCTGTGTGCAGGGAGCCTCGAGGTCAACCCACACCACCCGGAAGCCCAGACATGCTTCAAGATCCGGCAGCACGTGGTTGAGGCAATCATCAAGGCACATGAGGGTGACATCTTGGACTTCGATCGGTAGAAGTTGGTCCTACTCTGGTCAAAGCTGCATCCCTGTGCCTTCCAGTTAACCAAAGGCTGCTCCACGTACAAGAGCACAATGGACACTCTCGAGAACTTGTATAAGCCCCCCATGAATGTGGTCTGTGCAAGGTATCTCCTCAACACCTGAGCTCAGCAACCCGGGGAGACAGCTGAGTCTTACCTGGGACACTTGAGAGAGTTGGCCCGACCGTGTCGGGCTGAACATGGGATAGGTGTAGAGGAGGTCGAGAGGCTGATCCAGGTCGCCTTCATCCAAGGGCTATGCTCGAGGGCCATCTGGCTGAAGCTGCTGGAAGACATCTATGCCCTAACCAGGACTGTGGAAGTGGTCCAAACCCTGGAAGCAGCAGCCCTGCACGTCAAAGCCTTCGATTCCAGGTTCCCCCAGGATCCCTCATGGCCCTCTCACACTGCAGCTACAGCCCCAAGCTGGGGAGGAGAATGTCGCTGTGGCAGGTGCCCAGCACCCCTGTAAGTACTGTGAGTCCTGGTATGGGTCAGATCGACGATCGTGTCAATACTGCCCAGCTAGGAACCAGTATTATTCACGGTGTGGCAAGAAAGGCCACTTTGCAAAAGTGTGCCTCTCTA
Source organism: Narcine bancroftii (assembly GCF_036971445.1). Lineage (NCBI taxonomy): Eukaryota > Metazoa > Chordata > Chondrichthyes > Torpediniformes > Narcinidae > Narcine > Narcine bancroftii. The sequence goes on along the minus strand of NC_091469.1, from coordinate 118,896,272 downwards.
AACCTGCCAGCAGCTCAGTGGCCCTCTATTACCTCCCCCGCAGATCCCCCCCCCCCCCCCCAACATGTGTGCTCTGGGCAGCGCCATTGTCCCTGCGAATTACTTCTCCCTTCCCTGACTTCGACCGCGCAACATCCAGCCCCACCAGCGACCATCACAGCATGTGCCCCGAGCGTCAGCACCAGCCCCCGCCCTTGCCGGGGCCACTCACTGAGAACTACAGCGACGTCACTTCTGGCTCACGGTGTGACATCACTTCCGGCTGACACAATGATGTGACTTCCCCCGGTGCAGCGGATACGGCTGGGAAAGGAGGCCAGCCACGCAGCAGCCCCCCACGTGCCGCAGCCATCTTGGGCCAGGCAATGCCCGATACGGAGGGCCCCTGATGATGTTGAGAATGATGTGGCCAACACGGGCGATGACCAGGCCGCCCTACCGAAGCTCCCCATGCCTCCGGGTGCCATCAGCTGCCGCACACCACACCTAGTGACCGTCAGCAACATGGGCGATGACCAGTGTAAGGTAAAACATCATGAGATGGGAATGTGTAAGGAGTTACAGGGAGTGTTTGGGAGATGGACAGGGCTGTAACAAGATGTGAATGCTTCCTTGTACTTACAAGATAAGAGAGACATTGATGGATTGAGAGGCAGGAAGCTAGCAGGGAAAGGATAGCAACAGTTTTAGTCATTGGACAAGTAATGATATGATGATGTTCTAAGCATGTATCCAAGGGTATAAAAAATCACCATTTTGCTGATAACGACAGAATGCATTCTCCGACTAACATGGTTAGTCGCAAGTGTTACAATCCGGTAATAAAGAACAAAGAACCCTGATTTCGACTCAGCCTGGTGTTTGTCTCACTCATTCATGAACAAAGCAGACCTAACACCAGGCCACCCTATTGATGCTCCCCATCCCTCCGGATAGCGACGACTCCGACTCTGAGATAGTTCCGGCTACAACCACGCTAATCAGGGACATCCCCCACGATCTCGGGAGCTCGATGATGGACGTGCGAGTCAACAGGCAGGTAACAAAGTGCCTGTTGGACAGTGGCAGCACCGAGAGCTTCATTCACCCAAGCGTGGCCCACTCCCTAAGGTTAAAGGTCCACCCCAACACCTGCTCAATCGCCCTCGCCACCAAGGATAAGACTGTTGGTACCCTTGGGCACTGCTTGGTCGATATAATGGTGGGAGTGGAGACTTACACAGGATTCGGGCTCCTGGTCATGCCCAAACTCTGTGCACCACTCCTCCTGGGCCTGGATTTCCAGTGCCGCCTGCAGAGTGTCACCCTTGCCTTTGGGAGGCCCCAACCTCCACTCACATTGCACAGCATGCCAACCTACCAGCCCCAGCCAACCTGCGGCCTCTCCACACTGTGCATCACCCCACTGGTGCACTTTCCACATCTTGCGCTACGCTGCAAGCCAATCCCTGCCAGAAGTAGGCACTATTGCGCTGCAGACAGGGACATCATCAAGGCGGCGGTGCGGCCACTCCTGGTGGAAGGCGTTATAGAGCACAGTAACAGCCCTTGGAAAGCCCAAGTCCTGGTAATCAAAGGGGAAAGTAAGCCGAGGATGATCATAGATTACAGCCAGACCATTAATTGGTACATCCAGCTGGATGCCTACTCCCTGCCAAGGATCGCTGACATTGTCAATGAGATAGCCCGCTACTGGGTTTTCTCCATGATTGACCTGAAGTCGGTGTATCACCAAATCCTTATCCACCCAAAGGACAAGCCCTACACAGACTTTGAGACAGATGGGCACCTGTACCAGGTCCACCTAGTTCCTTTTGGGGTCATGAACAGGGTCTCCGTCTTCCAGTGGGAGATGGATCACATGGTTGACCGGCACAAGCTGAAGGCACTATCTGCGGCAGTGACCAGCAGGACCACAATGGTAACCTGGAAAAATTCCTCCAGGCGGCCGCTGAGCTGCACCTCACTTACAACAAGGAGAAGTGTGTGTTCAGCACCACCCGCCTCACCATCCTGGGGTACATCGTAGCCCATGGAGTCGTCGGCCCAGATCCGGAAAGGATGCGCCCATTAATGAAGTTACCCCTCCCCCCACGCTAAAGGCCCTCTGCAGGTGCCTGGGCCTGTTCTCTTATTACTTGCAGTGGAACCCTCGCTTCTCGGACCAGGTCCACCCTCTGGCCCAAGCCACAACTTTTCCCCTCCCACCTGAGGTGCAGGCAGGCTTCACCCACATCAGGCAAGACATCGCGGGCACCACGATGCAGGCAGTGGATGAGGACTCCCCCTTCCAGGTAGAGGGTGATGCCTCTGAGGTGGCCCTTGCTGCTACTCTCAACCAAGGGGGGGCACCCCGTCGCCTTCTTCTCCAGGACCTTCCACTGTTCCGAGCTAGAGCACTCCACTATTGAAAAGGAGGCCCAGGGGATTGTGGAAGCAGTCCGCCACTGGCGTCACTACCTGGCCAACAGGAAATTCACGCTCCTCACAAGACCAGCGCGCCACGGCGTTCATGTTTAACACTACCCACAAGAGCAAGATCAAGAACGACAAAATCTTGCGCTGGAGAGTCGAGCTGGCAACCTACAGCTACGACATCCAGTACCGCCCCGGGAAGTTTAATGACTCTCCCGATGCACTCTCTCGCAACTGTGCATCTATGCATGACGACAGGTTACTGGCATTGCATGAGTCTCTCTGCCATCTGGGCGTCACCCGGTTGTACCATTTCGTTAAGTCCAGAAATCTGCTGTACACCATCAGGGACATCAGGGACATGACCGAGGCCTGTCGGGTCCGTGTGGAGTGTAAACCCTGCTTCTTCCGCCCCTCCAGGCCCATGTTGTAAAGGGTACTCAGCCTTTCGAGCGTCTCAGCGTGGATTTCAAAGGGCCCCCGCCTTTCACGAACCGAAACGTCTTCTTCCTCATGGTAGTGGACGAGTACTCACATTTCCCTTTCGCCATCCCTTGTCTGGACACCTCCACAGCCACCATCATCAGGGCCTTGTGGCAGATTTTCACCATGTTTGGCTACCCCGCCTTCATCCACACCGATTGGGGGTCTAGTTTTATGAGCGATGAGCCGCGCCAGTACTGACGGCGAGGAGCATCACAACCAGTCGCACAACAAGCTATAACCCGAGAGGCAATGGGCAAGTGGAAAGCAAGAATGGGGTGGTCTGGAAGGCAGTCCTCCTGGCTCTCAGGTCAAAAGGGTGGGCTGTTGAGTAGTGGCAGGACGCCCTGCCCGAGGTGCTCCATGCCATTCAGTCACTGCTGCGCTCGGCTACCAATGAGACCCCTCACAAACTTCCGTTCTCATTCCCCAGGAGGTCGGATACCGGGATGTCACCCCCAGCAGAAGGGGTGTGGTGGTACACCACCGGCCTACTGCAGGGGGCAACCTCTGTACCTGCAGGAGTGTAAGGGGACAGGACAACACCTGGCTGGCTGTCAATCAGTCGGCCTGAATGGATCAAGCTCCACCCAGTTGGGTGTCAATCACCCTCCGGGATATAAGCCTGCACCAGCCTACCGAGGCCTCACTCAGAGTTGCTGCAGCCACAGCCAGCCTGGCTCTGTGGAAGTCTTTGTGGATTAAAGCCTGTTGTACAGTCTTTATCTTTGTGTGTGTCTGATTCTGGCTAACAGTGCACCACATACAGGACCCCGAAATTTGACACTCCTCATTCGAAAGAGGGTCAAGCCATTATCGAGGCAGTGTGGCAGTGGGGCCATTACCTGGCTGGTAAACAATTTACCCTGCTAACTGACCAACTTGCAGTTGAATTCATGTTTAGCAAGAGCAGTGGGGCAAAATTAAAAACGACGAGATACTGAGGTGGAAAATTGAACTATCCACCCACAATTACAATATCTTGAACCAGCTGGGGAAACTTAATGAACCACTGGATGCCCTGGCCTGCGGGACAATGTGCTAAGTGACCGCTTACAAACCCTCCATAATAATCTCTGACACCCCAGAGTTACCTGAGCCCACAACCTAAAACACTCCATCAAAGAGATCAGATCTATGGCCAAGAACTGCCAGGTCTGCGTTGAGTGAAAACAACACTTCTATCAGCCAGACTGGGGGAAGTTGATAAAAGCTACCCACCCCTTTCAGTACCTCAGCGTGGACTTTAAAAGACCCCTGCCCTCCACAGACCACAATGTGCATTTCCTCAATGTTATTGATGAATACTCCTGTTTCCCATTTGCCATCCCTTGCCCTGACATGATACCTCCCACAGTTATCAAGGCTCTGTGCAGTCTCTTCACTCTATTTGGCTTCTCCAGCTATATCCACAGCAACTGTTATGAATGACGAGCTCCACCACTACCTTTTGGCCAAGGGCATTGCTATGCCCCAGGGGAATGGGCAAGTGGAAAGGGAGAACGCCAGGGTCTGGAAGGCTGTCCTCCTGGCCTTGCAATCCTGCGGCTGGCAAGAGGTCCTCCTGGAGGCACTCACTCCATCAGGTGCCTTCTATGTATTCCCACAAATGCCCCACTGCATGAGCAATTGTTTTCCTTTCCCAAGAAATCTGTGACAGGGACCACGCTGCCAGCGAGGCTGACATCCCCAGGGGCAGTCCTACTCTGGAAGCATGTAAGGCGCCATAAGTCCGACCCTCTGGTCAGAAGGGTCCATCTCCATGCCAACCCACAATATGCCTTCATGGCACACCCTAACGGACACGAGGACACTGTCTCCATTAGGGATCTCACTCCTCCACTGATCACCCCACACTTGACCACACAAGATGCACCTGAACCATGGTAACCCTGCCTCTTCCCCAACAGAGGATACACCAGACTCGTCATCGCTTCCCCACTAGAATAGCACCATGAGTGCATACAGGTGCCCAAGACTGTCCAGGGCCTACTCACTGCAGCGCAGTCACAACTGGTATGACAATGGTCCCAACGAATGACCAGACCACCTGAGAGACTTAATTTGGGACTTTGTAAGCACCATTTCACCCGGTGGACTCTTTTTTTCAAAACGAGAGGTGAATGTAGTAAACCACAGTTGCATGTATTTGTCTGGTTGAGGTCATCCATTGGCCGGCTGTACTTGTGGCCCCCCCCACAGGCTCCTGTATAAAAGTGATTGTTCCACAGCCCCCTCCTCAGTGCAGGACAGTCGAGCAGCATGGATGTGCCTTTGTTCTTTAGTGAATAAAAGTCTATTGGTTTCTCAACCTCAGTTTTTGAGTAATTGATGCTGCATCATAGTCGAAAGAAAACTAGATTAGCAAGGAAAGGGAATGAAATAAACTAAGTTTCACAGGGCTAGTGCCAAGTCTGAGATAGTTATTTTGTTGCTACAGAGTTCCACTATGAAGATGAAGGGATGGTTGGTCACATTTATGTTGTTATATTTCTATAACAGCAGCGGTGTGGCTGGTGCTGATCTGTGAGAGCAAAAAGCGGAGACATAGCCCTCCAACATGGAGTCCCATCACCCAGTCCTATTGCTGATGGCTTTGTACAGGCTTTAAACTACTTGTTAAAGGAGCCTATGGTGTTTTATTTAAAGTGCGACTGTGGGGTCTGGGCCCAATATGGTGAACACAAAGGGGTTCCTGACTTTGGGGTAGCAGCTGGTGACACAAGGAGCCAGTAAAGGGGAGATCACCCCCTGTTAAGAAGGAGAAGCAGAGGAGATGATCCTAAGGATGGAACCACGATGGCGATCCAACGAGGGGCTCTATGGCTGAAGGACACACAGGCAGTGAGCTGTTGGTGCTTTGTGGGCAAGGAACCCTCACAGAGTTTGGGCTGCTGGCAACTTGAACCCTCACAGAGTTTGGGCTGCTGGCAACTTGAAGTCAGGAGACTCGTGTGAGGCTGTGAGCTTCAGGAGCCTGGCACATGGGAGCTGATGTCAGTGCCGGATTTCGAGAGGATGCTGAGGGAAAGGAAGGCTTCTGCACACTGAAGGCTTCCTCATCGTATCAGAGGTTTGGATCTGGGCTTGGGTTGCCAATGGTTTGAACTGAACTGGAGTCTTGTGGAGCTGCAGAGGTTATGAGAGAGCTGGAGGCAAATCCACAAACACTCAGTTACTTTTTTTACTCAAAAAACCCGCATTATTGCTGTATACACGACCCGTCTCTGGAAGCCGGCTTGCTTGTTCACACAGAATAGAAGAAAGGCCGAGTCAGTGAGTCCTTTTACACAGCAAGCTGATTGAAGACCTAGAATCACCAAATCTTCAATACAATGACCACAACAACATTCTAGTCTCTGATTTCAGAGCAGAGCAAAAGAGGCGGATTGTGTAGCACAGCAGCGTTGGCATAAAACATATGGACCGGGCAGTGACATTGCTCTCTACACAATAGTGATTGTGAACAGCCATTGTTTATTCTAACCGTGTACATATTTTGCACTCTTCGAACGCAGGCAAATCATCTGCGCATCATATTCAGCTTTTTGAATCATGAGATGTTGCATTCGTAGCTGTCGGTTAAATTTCAAATTTCCGCCCTTACGTCGCACATATAAGATGACATCATGACATCACATTCCTTATCCATTTGGACCCGGCAACAAGGCCCGTTCTTTCACACTCGCCCCGCTTTGCCTCTGATACTACCTCACTTGATGGATAAATGATGGATCTGAAATGACTCCCCCAACTGCCTTCATCGTGTTTGTACAGGTAGGTGAGGCGCATTAAAAATGGATTATACCCGGCTTGAAAAAGGTTAAGTGACTCTGGGGTGGGGGGACACCTCTCTTTTGCTTCTCTTTCTCTTATTGTAGGGGGTGTCAGTCAATGCTAATGGTGAATCTTTCTCTGTTTTATGGTAGACTGAAGGCAATTTTGTGTAATATCACATTTCTGTTTGATTACATGACAATAAATGGCATCTAATCAAATCAATTTGTTGCCTTGAGTCACATGGTTGATCAAGATTCTATTATTAAGTTTCAAAGTTGCTATTTGTTCCTTTTGGAAGAAAATTTAATTACAGCATGATTAACTTTTCTATTTCTACATATTTTTACAAATAAAAATATAGTTTTAGTAGATAGAATGTGTTTAAAGCATGGAGTCTGGAGGCTAATCACTAGTGAACATGCACAAATGCACTCCATTATGCTAAAGTGGATGTGGATGTGGAAGATGAGTGGGAAGCTTAGATCCATCAATCTTCCAGCTGTCATCAGATTGGCCAACATGCCTCTTGTGATTTACGTTTCATAGGAATCTCCAAATTCCTTGAATAAATTTTACTTTGTTCCTAGCCCTTTCATTCTCGACTTCAGGTGGTTACCGCATATTTCAATCTATCCTATTGTAATTCCTTTCTTTTGTGCCTGGAATTCTAAGTTCAAAGACAAATCAACAGTTTATTATAAGTAAACAAAGTGTGTGCTTCTTGCTGTCATGACTTGTTAAAAGCTCCAACTCTTATCACCCACATTAACTTTATTGAATATTGGGCTGCTACCAAATATCGTGTCCTACAATAAATTTTTGCCAGTTAAAATGTGATGCCACCTCACGTTACATTGTAAATATTATTTTACAACTCTTTCTCACTCAAATCATTTGACTCACTGACCCTGGACCGACTTAATGATGTGTAAATTATGTCAGTGTGTTCTGGCTCCAGTTGTTCCTCACCATACCACCCTGCTTCACCTGAACTCATTCAATTGCGCTTTCACTTTTCCAAGGATGCCCAAATATTGAGTGCATTTTCCAATGATATTGAAGATATAGTTACAGTTTTGCGTTCAGATATAGAAGACAGCTAAGATGAGGTAGACTAAATAAGTTTCAAGTTTAATAATGATTAATATTGCGCTATGTGACCAGAGTAAATTTAGTGGTCCGTATTGCAGGATGTGGGGATAGGTATTGCAAAGGCAATGGCATTAGCAATAGGAGATGCTGAAATTGTGTGTATTAGGGTGGCAGCAGTCCTCATTCTGCTCCATCAGCTCATAAAACTAATTGCGTGTGCCTTCATCATTTTTGCTTTTAACATCCATAGCCCCTTTTCCACTGCCACCTTGTCCCAGGAATTAACTGGGAATTTACCGGGACAGGGTCCAGTGGAAAAGGAACACTGTCTGAACGCCAGCGTCAAATGATGTCATTTCACACTGGGGATTAAACATATCCACCCCTACTCATATCCCCGGCATTTGCTGACGCTGATAAAACCAGTGGAAAAGGGACAGCAGAAAGTCACCCATTTCTGTTTGAAGGCAGAACACTCCAATCACTGGGGAAAAGCTATTACTGTCCCAGTTAAGGGTGGCCCAGTGGAAATGGCACAAAGGTCTTCCTATCCCGGGACACTGCGCAGCCAATTAACTGGGATGCCAGTGGAAAAGGGGTTTATTTCAATAGTCAGAGGGCGCTAGATCCCCCATGTCTACAGCTTCAACCAAAATTAGTTTTCAGAGATCTAAAATCCACAACTTGCCGATCGGATTTCTGTTGCATTTAACAAATATTTTCTCTTGTAAATCATCCTCAGTCCGCAAGTGTAAGAAACAAATCTGCTTATCATGTAATAATATTTTTCTGCTTAATTCACGTGATCCCATGACCGAAGTAGTCCTTCAGACAGCCTTATATTTCATATAGGTCAGTGATGAGAGTGGAACACTCAACTTTGGCTGAAAATTGAAATCAGAGACGAGAATGTTGTTGTGGTCATTGTATTGAAGATTTGGTGATTCTAGGTCTTCAATCAGCAAGGATACATTATTTAAGGCATTTTAAGGGCTCTTACGTACAAAGAAGAATGTGGGTTTTCATGATGTCGGTTGTGGTTCTAAAATATGACTAATTATTTAGGTATAGAAGGCGTAAATTAATTTCCACTTGGCAACTGATGAAGTGAATCATGCTATCTGCCAATGGAGCAAGTGCCGGGTAGTTCAGGACACATGGGGCTCAGTAACCAAGCACTATTTTGCTAAATTTAATGCTCTGCATGAATAGAAGTTGAATTGTAATCCGCTTTGCTTCTAGCTCCATTGAAAATACACCATGAAACCTTTTACTAGAAAATATGGCTATTCATTGATGCTTTACCACATATCAATAAACTTAATTTTATAAATTTGCACTGCAAAAGATAACCTAGGCATAATGGTTGAAGAGTAGCTGTAAAGATCAATTGAGAAATCATTGAGAAAAAGTTTTGAGTGAAATCTGAATGAATAAATCGATGATGATTTCACTTGGCATCCCAGCTTTCTGCATAGAATGAAATGTTTGCTTTCTGATATTTGTAAAGTTCAGAAGTAGCATTAATCTTAGTTATTTCAATGCACTGCAAGATAAAGACTCACCATATGAATTTAATTGAAATATTATATACCAACACAGAGTGTAGGAAATTAAAAATTACTCATGGGATTAGTGCAGTATCATTATTTGTAAAGGAATCAGATATATTGGCATTCAATACATAAAAAAAATCCAACTCAAACCAAAGTAAATAGTTATGTTATTATAATGAAAACTGGAAGTGCGTTCATCAACATCTATTTCAGTGGTCGTTTTGTACAGAATACTTTATGTGCAGTAACAACTCTTAAGAAACTTAACATGGTCCACAAGCAGGTAGCCCTCTAGATTAGCACCCCTTGAACCATTTGAAGCAGTAATTCCCTCTACTGATATAAAGAGCTTGAAATGGATGCCATCTTCAAAGTGCACTGAATGTACTCATTCGGTCAACTCCAGCATTGCCACCCAAAACTTGCAACCTGCAAGGAGGAAAAGGGCGGCAGCTGCATGGGAGCACCACCACCTGCAGGTTCTTTAAGACACAGACCATCCAGACTTAGATCTAATGATGTTGAAGTACTGGCAACATATTTCTAAATCCCAGATCTACCTATCCAGCAGAACCATGAGAATTCCTTTAAAGAAAGGACTGCATCAGTTCAATAAGATCTCACCATCATGTTCCTGACTGCAACTGGGATGGCAATTGCCAGCAAAGCCCAAACCCCAAAATTGAATTTAAAAATTGCCACAGGTTATGTCCTAAGCATGTCTATTAATAAAAAATTATGGGATTCATTTCAATTAAAATTGGCTTCATATACCAAATTATAACAAGATAGTTTTGTGAAGAAGCTTATCTAATGTTGACTATAATAGAATGAAACCTCCATGACAGAGGGGAATAAAACATTAAAATATGGGAATTGAACTCTATTCCAGTTTACTGAAGTATAAGTAAGAGGCTATGTTGGATATATGTGTGTAAAAAGAGTTATTTTTCCCTGCCTTTATACAAGATGATCATCTTTTTTACTTATTAGACATTAAAATACATTTGAATATAAAAATAATATTATTCAACTTGAGGAAAAATGTGAAATATTTGAGTATGTGAAACCAATATTTTTTTCTTGTGTCTTTCACATATGCCTCTGGGGAATGTCTTGAAGACAGCAAAGGTCAGGTCGTGTAAATATGTTAGTTTCACTTTCTTTTCCTGGGAGCTCCACCACAGTACTGGCATCTGGGTTCACAGACATGGTGCAATGTTCTACAGGTCCATTTAAACGTATTCATCAGAACAAAGCTGGCTTCTGATGTCATTTTTCTCAGGCTAAATATTAACATGACCACTGTAAACTTTGGTTCTTTAATTGTCCAAGATGAATGTCATTGTAAATGAAGTTATTGGTGCTTAAACTTTATACTTTGGACTGTAGATAGAACCTTTCCACCTGGTATAAGGTTTACTTTCATCCCAGTACAGAACTAAAACACAATTGCGGATATTTTTTTAATGTGCTGATCTTTTGATAAAAGAAATTTAAGTATTTCTGTGAATGTTTGGTAGAACATGTAATGATGACATTTATTCCAACCGATACAGGGAAAATAAGGCATTGAATTCCACAATTTACTCCAATATAAATATATATTTGTATTCCTAAGTAGTCCATATGTCAATATTTAATTATAAACAGCAATATCCTGTATATTGGGTAAATGATCAACTGACCAGCTGAACTTGCTATTGCTTATATAGTTGTTAATAAATATGCTCCACTCATAATTATAATTGAAGCCTTATTTCTCAAATTCATAGTAATGGCCACAAAATTGGATGAAGTTAATGTTTTTCTTGACATGGTTGATGATAATTTGCTTCTAAAGTCAGTCACGTATCTTTAGCACAACTCCTGTTATTTGGCAAATTATGTAGTGTGATTATGCCCGCATATGGAAGCGAGGTGGTATTAATCCTTGTGCAAAGTGATGTGACTACTCCAATCACTAAAAGGATCAAGATTTCATCAGATGCAAGGATCGACAATGAGATAGACAACAGACTCGCCAAGGCAAATAGCGCCTTTGGAAGACTACACAAAAGAGTCTTGAAAAACAACCAACTGAAAAACCTCACAAACATAAGCGTATACAGAGCCGTTGTCATACCCACACTCCTGTTCGGCTCCGAATCATGGGTCCTCTACCGGCACCACCTACGGCTCCTAGAACGCTTCCACCAGCGTTGTCTCCGCTCCATCCTCAACATCCATTGGAGCGCTTTCATACCTAACGTCGAAGTACTCGAGATGGCAGAGGTCGACAGCATCGAGTCCACGCTGCTGAAGATCCAGCTGCGCTGGATGGGTCACGTCTCCAGAATGGAGGACCATCGCCTTCCCAAGATCGTGTTATATGGCGAGCTCTCCACTGGCCACCGTGACAGAGGTGCACCAAAGAAAAGGTACAAGGACTGCCTAAAGAAATCTCTTGGTGCCTGCCACATTGACCACCGCCAGTGGGCTGATAACGCCTCAAACCGTGCATCTTGGCGCCTCACAGTTTGGCGGGCAGCAACCTCCTTTGAAGAAGACCGCAGAGCCCACCTCACTGACAAAAGGCAAAGGAGGAAAAACCCAACACCCAACCCCAACCAACCAATTTTCCCCTGCAACCGCTGCAATCGTGTCTGCCTGTCCCGCATCGGACTTGTCAGCCACAAACGAGTCTGCAGCTGACGTGGACTTTTTACCCCCTCCATAAATCTTCGTCCGCGAAGCCAAGCCAAATAAAAAGAAGAAAAGGATCAAGTTTTCCTTATTACTTGCCGAACCTGATCATAGACTTTTGTGAAAAATGCACTCGGACACTCAGATCCCTCTTGAGATCAGAACTCTGAATTTTGAATTATGAAATACTGAGGACTTGCAATGTTCAAAGTTATTGTCAGAGTACATACATGACAACCCTGAGATTCTTTTTCCTGCAGGCCAGGCAGAATTTCTAACTATCGGTAACTGTAAACTGCACTCAGGAAGAAAGAAATGTATACAAAAGACATAAAAGAAGTTGGCCTCATCAGCAACAACGATACGTCGAAATACAGAGAAGACATGGAAAATATTGTGAAATTATGCAAGAATCACAACCTGAGTCTCAATATGTACAAGACAAAGGAGATAATTTTGGACTTCAGGAGGACCAACTTCCATTACACATTAATAGCCCAGTAGTGGAGAGAGTGGAGAGCACCAAGCACCTTGGGATCCATTTAAAAAGTGACCTATCCTTGGCACACATCTCCTCACTTGCCAGGAAGGCACAACAGCGACTACACTTTCTTAGATGGCTGAGGTGGACAAGGCTACTGGCCGACATCCTGTCAACTTTCTGTAGAAACTTTATTGAGATGCCCTGGCCAGCTGCATCACAGTTTGGTACGGTTGCTGTAGAGCATCGGATCCAGAGGTCAATCCACTAGACTATAAGAGTGATAGAGAGGATCCCACCCATCGATGGGATTTACTAGAATTGTTGTTTAAAAAAGGCTCACAAAATCTGGGAGGTTCCTTACTGTCCTGCAGGCTGCATCTTCCAGCTACCCCCGGCAGGAAAAAGATTCATAAATATCATAGCCAGAACCACAAAGTTGAGGAAAAATCTCTTCTCACAGGCAGTGCCTCTATTAAATATAAACATAAAGAATATTAACTTTATATGTATTGATACAATCAAATGACAAATAAGCTGGAATTGAACTTGAACTTGAAATGTACATGAAAGTGTAAAGAAAAGGAAAATGTAAATAAAAATAAATATTCATTAATAATAATGAGAAAAGAGTCCTTAAATGAATCTCAGATTGGTTCTGATATTTAGGAATCTGAGTGTTTAGGGGTAACAACTGTTCCTGAACTTGGATGTATGTATTGTGGCACCTGTACCTCTTTCCTAAAGGCAGCGGTTAGAATAGAGCATGTCCTGGGTGGTGTGGATCCTTGCTTGATGATTGCTACTGCCACCTAGTCTCTCCACAGCTGTGAATGGTTGCATGTTGTACAAGCCCTTAAAGTGATACTTACACTGAATGAAATGGGAGCTTTCCCCCAACAAAGACAATTTTGATCTGTAAGAGAAAAAATTTAACTGAAACCTACAAAGTTTGAAATAATACATTCACTATTACATGATATCTTTGGCTTGGCTTCGCGGACGAAGATTTATGGAGGGGTATGTCCACGTCTGCTGCAGGCTCGTTGGTGACTGACAAGTCCGATGCGGGACACGCAGGCATGGTTGCAGCGGTTGCAAGGGAAAATTGGTGGGTTGGGGTTGGGTGTTGGGTTTTTCCTCCTTTGTCTTTACAGACAAGTATAACATTTTTCAGCAGCGGATACAAATAATAAATTTCATTTTGCTGCAAAACATTACAAACTTTACATTTTGAAAGATAAACAGCAATATACATTATCCTTGCTTCTAATATGAGTTCTCATTAAATCATATTTCTGCAGAATTAGACTCCAGTTTAATAATCGTCTATTTTTATTTTTAATTTTACTCAGGAGCACAAAGGGATTATGGTCAGTATACACAACAAGTGGTGCCTGATCCATGTAGATGTAAACATCGAAATGCAAAGCCAGTGCATTCTTTCCCTATGGTAGGAATTTTTCTTTGATGTTCATTGAATTTCTTGGAGAAGTAACCCACTGGATGGTCAATATCAGCACCATCAATCTTTTGTAATTACACAGCTCCCGCAGCTTCATCACTGCAAAAGAAAATGGCTTCTCAAAGTCAGGTGACTTAAGCACAGGTTGGTGACATAAAATGGCTTTCAGTTTATCAAATGCTTCCAAACAAACTTCTGTCCAAACAAACATTTCACCCTCTTTCAGAAGGTTAGTCAAAGGAAGGGTGATAACAGCAAAATTTTTACTGAACTGTCATTTACCTTACCATTTCTAAACACCTCCTAATAGCTTTCTTACCCGTGGGAATGGGAAGCTCAGAAATCATCTAAAATTTCACCTGAACAGGTGCCAATTTGCCTTGACCAACAACATAATCAAGATACGTCATAGTAGCATGTCCAAATTCATTTTTAGCTAAATTAACAGTAAGGTTTGCGTTTGAAAATTTGTCAAACAATTTCTCTAATTCAGAGATATGTGCTTCCCAGATGTAATTCCCTGTAACCAAATCATCAACCTAAGCATCCGTATGGTCTAAACCTTGAATCACAGAATTAATAATTCTTTTGAATGTCCTTGGAGGATTTTTTAATCCAATTGGTAAAACAATTGTATTTATATAACCCTCACAAGGTCACAAATCCAGAAATTTCCCTACCTCTGTGGGTGAAGGGAACACACCAGTAACTTTTTAATAAGTCCTTCTTCATAAGAAACAGCTTTTCCAACCTTTATAACCATATAACATGTAACAGTTTATGGCATGGAAACAGGCCATCTCGGCCCTTCAAGTCCACGTCAGTTCACTCAAACAACTCCGCTAGATCCCCCCACCTATTCTCCGCCCATAACCCTCCAACCTTCTCCTATCCATGTATATATCCAGCCTCCTCTTAAATGAAAGAATTGACTCTGCCTCAACTATTATTCCATTATTCCATTCAGCCACCACTTTCTTAGTGAAGAAGAATCCTTTAATGTTTCTCCTAAAATTTTGCCCCCTTACCCTCAACTTGTGTCCTCTTGTTTCAACTTCCTCTGCTCTCAGGGGGAAGAGTCTACTTGCATCTAGTCTATCTATTCCCTTCATGATTTTAAACACCTCTATCAAATCCTCTCTCAACTGTCTATGTTCCAATGAATAAAGTCCTAATCTCTTCAATCTCTCTCTGTACTCTAGGTATTTTAAGCCAGGCAACATCCTTGTAAATCTTCTCTGCACCCTCTCCACCTTATCTATATCCTTCGTATAATTTGGAGACCAGAACTGAACACAATACTCCAAACCTGGCCTCACCAACACCTTAAACAGTCGCAGCATCATTTCCCAGCTCCTATATGCTATGATTTATGAAGGCTAACATACCAAATGCCTTCTTAACCACCCTGTCAACATGGGAATCCACCTTCAAGGAATGCTGCACCATAACTCCAAGATCTCTTTGTTCTTGTGCATTCCCCAATGTCCTCTCCTTCACTACATACGTCTTATTTTGATTATTTTTTCCAAAATGAAGCCACCTCACACTTCTCTACATTAAATTCCATCTGCCATCTTTCAGTCCAATTTTCCAGACAAACCAAATCCCTTTGTAATCCATGAAAACCTTCCTCACTATCCACCACTCTCCCAATTTTCATATCATCTGCATATTTACTTACCCAACTAACTGTAGGTCACATTTCCAGAATGGAGGACCATCGCCTTCCCAAGATCGTGTTATATGGCGAGCTCTCCACTGGCCACCGAGACAGAGGTGCACCAAAGAAGAGGTACAAGGACTGCCTAAAGAAATCTCTTGGTGCCTGCCACATTGACCACCGCCAGTGGGCTGATATCGCCTCAAACCGTGCATCTTGGCGCCTCATAGTTCGGCGGGCAGCAACCTCCTTTGAAGAAGACCGCGGAGCCCACCTCACTGACAAGAGACAAAGGAGGAAAAACCCAACACCCAACCCCAACCGACCAATTTTCCCTTGCAACCGCTGCAACCGTGTCTGCCTGTCCTGCATCAGACTTGTCAGCCACAAATGAGCCTGCAGCTGACGTGGACATTACCCCTCCATAAATCTTCATCCGCGAAGCCAAGCCAAAGAAAAGAAGAAAGAAAGAAAGAAGAAGAACCTTCCTTATTAACCTTTCATCTTATCATTCACTCTAGGGATATGATCAGCCTTGTCTTTGTTCCCACATTAACTTTTCTATAAGCAGTGCAAAATCTAACCATTCCACCAGGACAAAAGGTGAACTCCAATCTGAGGTAGAACATTTAATATAATTCTTTAAAATATATTCAATCTCTTGATCTGCCAGTCTACACTTTTCAACATTCATTTGATATGGATGTTGTTTGATAGATTTTGCATCTCCAACATCAACATCATGACAAGTTATTGGGGTTCTCTCAGGCACATCTGGAAACAAGTTCCTACATTTCAAAAGTGGTTATTTCATTTGCTCCTTTTTCTAGGGCTGAAGATGAGCCAATTTAGCATCCAAATTCTGCAAGACAATTGAATTAGACAGACAAACTGGGACAATGTTTTGTTTGAAGTGACCCTCACAAGAGTCAGCTTGTACAATCTCATGGTCTCTAGACTCCTTAGTTCTATCAACAGCCAACACCGCTGATGAAGGCTGTTCCTTGCTGAAAGCCAAGTTCTCTAAGCAGGTATTCCAACTACATCGCTGACTTTATTCACCTTTGTCTCTATCTCATAAAGGCCTGAAAATTTATCCCTAAAGCAATTGGAATTTGTTGGGAAAAGGATTAATACTTTATCCCCCAACTTAAAAGTTCTCACCCGAGCCTTTTTTTAAATTGTACCAGACCCTCATTTTGCCTTGAGCCATTTTCAAATTCTCTTGAGCTAATTTACAGACTTTCTGCAAATGATCTTTAAACAATGAGACATAATTTAACAAATTCAACTGCACATCCTCATTAACCCATTGTTTCTTCAACAACACTAAAGGTTCTCTAACTTGATGTCCAAACTCCAGCCTAATGATTCTTGTCCAGATTCCCTCACTGCAAACAAAAGCAAGTGGACACCCTCATCCCAGTCCTTCTCATTCTCAAAACAATAGGTCCCCATCATGGTTTTAAGGGTCAAATGCATCCTCTCGGAGACCCCTTGAGATTCCAGATGATATGCAGATGATGTGATTTGGTTAGCTCCCAGTTAATAAACTATCTGCTGAAACAGCCCTGACATGAAATTATTTCCCTGGGTCTGATTGAATCTCTTTAGGCAAACCAACTAAAAAAAAATTTATGAGCTTTTGACACAGCATTAGCTTTAAGTGTTGCTGCTTCTGGGAACCTGGAGGCTGTACACATGACAGTTAACAAATACTGATTCCCAGCTTTTGTCGTGGGCAATGGGCCAATGCAATCCACAGTAACTTTAGAAAAGGGTTAGTCAAAAACTGGAATGGGTTATATTGGAGCCACTGGGGGACCCTGATTGGGTTTACCCACAACCTGACTAAAATGTGACATGTCCAGCAAAATGTCACAACATCTTTTCTTAAACTAGACTTGTTTCATAATCTTATATATAGATCTCCTTACACCAGGGGCGTGCTATTGGCCAAGGTTAAAATTTAATCCCTATAGGCTTTAGGAGCTACAACCTGGTGAATGACTTCCTATTCTTCACTGGCAGGGATATCAGGTGGTCAACAGACAATCCTTGAAATATTAGCTAACTGGCACTTTCTTAATTTCATCATCAGAGAGAGCCTTATCTCTCACTTCAGTAAGATTAGAATCTCTGATTTGCCCTGCTATAAACTCTTTTCGGGATAATGACAAATCTTTACACTTGGGTTTAACACCAGACCTCTGGTCCAATAACGAAAGGGGTAAAGTCTTTGGCAGGTCATTACAAACCTGCCACCCGGTTTCTCCACAGCTGTGAAGGGTTGCAGCCTGTACTAGCCCTTAAAGTGATACTCACACTAAGTGAAAAAGAAGCTTGTGATAATATAAAGGTACTGATATGCTTTCTTCACTATGACATTAGTAGGATGGGTACAGGAATGGCCCGCTAAGATAATGACTCCCAGAAATTTAAATTTGCTCACCCACTCCATCTCAATTCCTCAATGATCACTGGAACATACACCTCTGGTTTTCCTTTCCTAAAGTCTATAATCCGTTCCTTTGTCTTGTTGACACTGAGTGAAAGGTTGTTGTTAGTACACCATGTATCAAGTTTTCAATCTCCCTCATGTATGCTGATTCATTGTCCCATTTTATACAGCTCACTATTGTGGAATTGTCAGCAAATTTGTAGATGGTGTTGCTGTTGTACTGAGCCACACAGTCATACGGGAAGTCTAAGGTATGTTTTTTTTACTGATGGGATCCTGGAATGCATTGCCGGGGATGGTGGTGGAGGCTGGTACAATAGAGGCCTTCAAAAGTCTCTTAGATATGGATGCAAGAAAAATAGAGGCTTATGGGTGTGAGTGAGGGAAAGATTAGATTGTTGTGGAGTAAGTTTTGTTACAAGCCCAAAGGACTCGTGACTAAACCCAGCAGCAATAGATTTTCACCATGACAAATGGTTACTTAAACAAAAGTTGTTTTTAATTATCTGTAAACACGAAAGCAGAATCACACTTTAACTTATCACTATTGACTTAACTAACCTAACTTAACCCCCTTCTAATTCTAAGCACATGTGTATGTAATGTGTGTGTAAGTTCAGAAAAGTTCTTTGGTTCAGAGTTCAATCTCACTTCTCATTCCTCCAAGTTCACTGGTGCAGAAAATTCTTGTACTGTGCACAAAATTTAACATTTATAAAGTTCACCAGGCTTTGGTGCTAGAAAAGTAAATGGTTACTGCTCAGGAAGGTTCTTGTCAGTTTTCAGAGAGAGATTTGTTGTTCCAGGACACCCACAACTGATTCCTTTTCAATCAGCCACTCCAGTGTCTTACTGACAAAACGGGTCACCAATGGGTTTTCCAAATGATAGCCTCTTCTTCCAGGTCACCACAGAATCAATACTTTGATTTATAAGTGCTAAGACACCAAAAGCTTTCTTTACAAACCCAGTCCACATGCAATGCCACCTTCAGGGAACAATGTATATGTATTCCCAGATCTCTTTGTTCCTCCGCACTCCTTGAACCCTGATTCACTCTCCCAAAGGGAAACACCTCACACTACTTGCTAGGAATGGTGGTGGAGGCTAAAGCATTAAGGGCATTTAAGAAACACCTAGATAGGCACATGGATGGAAGGAAAATAGAGGAATGGATCGCCTTCATAAATCATAGAATAGAGTATAGGAGCTGGGAGGTGATGCTGCAGCTGTTTAAGGCGTTGGTGAGGCCAGGTTTGGAGTACTGTGCTCTGGTCTCCAAATTATAGAAAGGATATAGATAAGGTGGAGAGGATGCAGAGAAGGTTTACAAGGATGTTGCCTGGTTTACAGCATCTGGATTACAGGGAGAGATTAAGGAGACTGGGATTTTATTCATTGGAACATTGATGACTGAGAGGGGACTTGAAAGAGGTATTTAAAATTATGAAAGGAATAGATAGACTAGACATAAACAGACTCTTTCCCCTGAGGGTAGGGGAGGTTGGAACAAGAGGCCATGAGTTAAAGGTAAGGGGAAACACTAGGAGAAATATTAGAGATGGCTTTTTCACTCAGCGAGTGGTGGCAGAATGGAATGAACTTCCGAATGAGATAGTTGCGTCAGGGTCCCTTCTGTCATTTAAGAGAAGGTTGGATGTGTACATGGAGGTGAGGGGGTTGAAGGGTTATTGGCGGAGAGCGGGAGGTTTGAGCTAGTGGAGTTGTTCTAGTGAACCGGGGCGGACTCGAAAGGCCGAGATGGCCTGTTTCTGCTCCGTAAATGGTTATATGGTTATCTGCATTAAATTCCAGCTGGCCTGATTTCCCAGCTGGTACAGATCACTCTGCAAGCTTTGAAAATCTTCCTCACAGAGCACTACACCTCCTATCTTTGTGTCATCAGCAAACTAGCTGATCCAATTCACCACGTTATATCATTTTGAAACTCACAAATCATGCTATTGTTCTCTACAGCAGTTCGTAATGTAACCCTAGGCTGAGTTCTATGATTGGCAATAAATAGTGTGTAACAAACACATGTTACATAAATTTTCAGGAGGAATCAAACAATTAATTTTAATATTGTAGATGGCTGTTGGTTTGATTTGTATAAACTGAGAAATTCCAATCTTTTTCTTTAATACCCTAATATTCAAGCTATTCATAAAAACTAGCAAAAATAAATGCAGAATTACTCTTATCAAGTATTGATGTCTACCAGAAAATGTCTGAACCATGTCTTTTCTGAATATGTCTTTTCTTAAAGGGATAAATATCTCCTTGTCCTGTTGGCTATAAGGATCCTGTAATGAGTCTAGAAAACCTCAAATAATTCATGTCTATTTTCTATCCCACTAAGGGCAATCACTTCTACCAAGCTTCATAATGTGGGTGCCAGGCACAATTTACAACCTTACCCAAACAGCTGCTCTTCAAGTGTCCTTTGTGGTGGGGAACTTTATGGCTCCAACACAACTTAGGCTCCATACCAAACATGCTCCATAGATCTGTCCCTTGGCATCACATTTTTTGCACAAGTACTGTGAATATTTATATCTATCATGTATTTATTATCTCTTTTAACTTAATTCAATTAGTTTACTCTTATATGTTTTCTTTACAAGTACCTCTTTGGCTGAAGCAAGTATAAATTTTGATGCATATGTCCAATGCGTATGACAATACACTCATGATCCTAATCATCAAAAATGGTGACTCTTTGTGTGCAGTTCAAATGGGAATGATAAAATATTCCCATTCAGAACTACTAAAACACAAACACAAACCCAGAAACATAAGATCTAACCCACCTGATAATATGGATGTCCAAAGATTGTTGGCAGACCTCGGAATCTGCAGAATTGGCAGTCTCCGTCGGGCCGCGGGACCTTTAAACACCCAGTGCACAGTCAAGTACAACAACAACACTGCAGTGATTGGGCCATTTAAACTTTGTGGGAGTCGTAAACAGCAGACGTTTAGTACATTTAAAAATCTCGACTGGGCCCTGAGGCTTCCACTCCCTACCATCCTCCTGGCCAACGTACAATCCTTGGAGAACAATTCATTGTGATGCACAGATGTGACGGTCATGTCCTAGTCCAAGCCAGATTTCAATATCAGAGAATCATCAGGGAGTGTTGAGTGATGTGCTTTACCAAAATATGGCTAAACATGGATATTGTGGACACAGCACTGCAGCCCAAAGGCTACACCCTCCATTGCACTGATCAAACACCAGTGTCTGGAAAAACCAGGGGAGGTGGCATTTGTGTCATCATTGTGGTGCACAGACATGACGGTTATGTCCTAATCCTGCTCCCCCGACTTGGAACATCTGGTGATCAAGTGCCGCCCATTCTACCCGCTGGGGGAGTTCACCGCCATCATCCTGGTTGCAGTGTACATTCCACCCCAGACTAACATCTGGATGGCACTAGAGGGACTGAGCACTGTGATTAACAGCCATGAGACAGCACATCCTGATGTCTTCCTGATCATTGTGGGAGACTTCAATCAGGCCAACATGATGAAGTCTCTGACAAACTACCACCAACACATCACAAGTGAGACCAGGGGAACTAACACACTTGACCACCGCTACACTACCATGAAGAATGCATACCAAGCCATACCACGTTCATATTTCGGTAAGTCTGATCACCTGGCTGTACTTCTCTTCCCAGCATACAAGCAGAAACTGAGGACCACAGCACCAGTGGTGAAGACAGCAAAGGTGTGGTCGAGGGAGATGGAGGAGCGTCTGCAGGACTGCTTTGAATCGGTGGATTGAAACATATTCAAGAACTCATCATTGACTTGAATGAATATGCAACAGGTGTCACCAACTTCTTCAAGTCCTGCATGGATGAGTGTGCATCCATGCCAGGGTTGGTGCCAGAACATATGTTAGAGGAAGGCATTAGAAAGTTAAATGGTGGCAGGGACTGACCTATTGATGGGGTGGCGTAGGTGCTAGCAGGATTCAACCTGTCGATGGGGGTGGGGGGTGGTGGGGGTTGCTGACAGGGGCCAACCTGTCATTGAGACCATCTGCTCGTCTGATGCTTTTTTTTATTGCATCAAGCATCCTTAGACGCTACTGGCGCTTGACACATGCTACTGACGTGGCTGGGGGCAGGTGGAGCGTCATTAGCATGCATCAATCTAGATGCTAGTGAAGTGGGAGGGAGTTGGGTGGGTCTGATGGGCAGGGATGGCTGCAACTGTATGGGGGAGGCACAGCACCTCAGCCTTCACAGGAAGTAGAGGCGCTGCTGGGCTTTCTTGGCTTTGGAGCTGGTGTTAAGGGGCTAGGTGAGATTCTCCACCATGCACTCCAAGTGACTTGGTATTCTTGACGACCTCAACAGTGAAGCCATCAATGGTCAATGGAGCAAGGTCTTCCTGGGCCCTCCTGAAGTTGACAACCATCTCTTTTGGGTTTTTTTTAACATTCAAATACAGGTTGTTGTCTCTGCACCAGTCCATTAGTGACTGAACCTCATCTCTGTACACTGACTCATCATTCTTACTGATCAGATCATGTTGTTAGCAAACTTGATGATGTGATTCGAGCTGTGTTTAGCTGCAAAGCCGTGGGTCAGCAGAGTGAACAACAGCCTGCAGCCCTGGTGTGGGGGGGGGGGGGGTGGGGCTGTGCTCAGTGTGATGGTCTTGGCGGAGCTATTTTCAATCCAGACTGCCTAAGGTCTCCCCGAGGTGTTGTAGAATGAGATGTTTAGATCCACGAGGTTCAATTTCCTTATCAGGTACTGTGGTATGATTGTGTGGAATGCCAAGCTGAAATCAATAAATAGCATTTGAACATACGAGTCCTTGCTTTCTAGGTGGGTGAGAGCTAGATGGAGAGCAGTGAAAGGGCATTGTCCGTGGAGCAGTTGGCTTTGTATATGAACTGCAGGGGGTCTAGTGACGGGGGCAGCAGAAGCTTGATGTGCCTCATTTGTACCCACCATAGAAGTTGGCAGTCCACTGAACAATGTTTCTCCCTGACAAAGTCCCCAAGGTGCCTCATGACGAGCATCTCGAAGCCCTTCATAGCTATAATTAAAATGTTCTCTTATTACATACAGCAGTTCTGCCTTTTTCCCATCTGGGAAACTTAGCACAGATCTCTAAATACAAGTGTCAGGCAGGTTCAATATAATATAATTGCCTCAAAAGCAACAGTTCAAACCCCATTCCGAAAATCTGAACCTGTATCTGTCCTGAGTTTGGTAGAATAGAGAGGAGTGATGCACTGTCAGCGTAGCATCCATCAAACCAGATGTAATCCTCAATAAATATAATTAAAATTGATTAATTGTTTAATTATTTTTCTTCTGAAAGTTGTGTTATATTTCCTGTGTTAAAACAGCAATAAAACATTAACAGTATTAATTGACCATAAAGCACATCAAATATTCTGAGGCTGTTAAAAACACCAGATAAATACAGTATAAGGTTTTTATAATCTTTTAAATCTGGATCTACTTTCACTTTCTGAGTCTCTTAAAAGGGCAATTCATACCAATATGTTGGAGGAGCTTTACAAGGGTCTAATAAATTCCTTGTCAACCCAAGTCCCTCAGATAAAATGAAACTTTGTAGCTCTCTGAAATGCTTTCTGATATTTCCTTAAAGTTTCTGCTTAAATTCACTGACATTGCTTATATAATCCTGCAAGCGAAATTCCACTTTTACTTTACTTAACTACATGTTTATAAATACCTTTGAGTATTAAGCCATGTTTGGAATACGTTAAAGAAAGTTGTACCTAAACATAATGGTTGCCAGCTGTAGAATCAACCACGTGTAAGCAAAAGGGATTCAGTTCTGTATATCCAGAAGTTCAGCTGATAGACAAACATATGGATACAGGATACAATATCAAAGGATTTTTAAGTCTTGAATTTAGAGTTAATGTCCTCCACCTTTGTGTTATTTAGCAATTCATTCTTTGATTTTCATGTTCTTTGAGGAGATGACAAGCAGGCTGGATAAGGGAGATGCAGTGGATGCAGCATTTGGAATTTCAAAAGGCATTTGACAAGGTGCCGCTCATGAGGCAATTTAACAAGATAAGAGCCCATGGTAGTAACAGGAAACATACTTGCATGGGTAGAGCATTGGCTGATTGGCAGGAAGCAGAGAGTTGTAATACAAGGATCATATCCTGATTGGCTGCCAGTTGTAGTGGTGTTCCACGAGGTTCGGTGTTGGGGTCACTTCTTTTTATGTTGTATATTGATGATTTAGATTATGGAATGAATGGCTCTGTGGCCAAGTTTGCAGATCATATGAAGGTAGGTGGAAGAACAGGTAGTGCAGAGACATGGAGGCTGTAGAAAGACTTAGACAGGTAAGGAGAATGGGGAGGGAAGTGGGAAATGAAATATAATGTCGGAAAATGTATGGTCATGCACTTTGGTGGAAAAAAATAAATGAGCAGACTTTTTTTTTAAATGGAGAGAAAATTTAAAATATCCAAAGGCAAGGGGACCTGGCTTTCCTTGTGCAGGTTAGCCTGAAGATTAACTTGCAGATTAAGGTGGTGGTGAAGAAGGCAAAAGCAATGCTTGCATTCATTTCAAGAGGGATAGAATACAAGAACAGGGATGTGATGCTGAAGCTTTATAAGGCACTGATGAGACCTCTCTTGGAGCATTGTGAGTAGTTTTGGGGACCTCATTCGAAAAAGGATGGGCCAATGTTGGAGAGGGTTCAAAGGAGGGTCATTAGGATAATTCTAAGAATGAAAGGTGTCATACAAGGAGTATTTGACAGCTCTTGGCCTTTATTTATTCGCATTTAGGAGAATGGGGGGGATCTCATTGAAACATTTCAAATGTTGAAAGGCATGAACAGAGAAGATGAAGAAAGGTTGTTTCCCATGGTGGGAGAGTCAAGGACAGAGGGAACAACTTCAGGATTGAAGAGTGCTGCTTAGGACGGAGATGTGCAGGAATTTCTTCTGCCAAAAGGTGGTAAATCTGTAGAATTTATTGCCACAGGTGGTTGTGGTGGCTGGGTCATTGGGTGTATTTAAGGCAGAGATTGATAGGTTCTTGTTTAGCCAGGGCATCAAAGGATATAGGGAGAAGGCAAGGCAGTGAGGTTGAGTGGGGAAATGGATCAGCTCAAGATTGAATGGCAGGGCAGACTTGATGGGCTGAATAGCTCCTATGTCTCATAGTCTTATGGACTAATAAAGTGCAGGCATTATACTAAGAAAGAAACATGGAGATGGCTATTTTACCTTGACAGGTAGAAGGTGGACAGTGTTATATTTAGACACTAAAAAAAAGGACAGGATAATCAAATGAAATCTCATTCCTATGTCCTGGCATAAAGCCAAGGAAACTGTGTAACTTTTCACATTTCTTTCTTTTCTGATCGATGTTTCTGCTCATTAACTTCTGTTCAATTTGTTGAGATGTTTATTTGTTTAGTCCTATAACAACATTATCCATGGATTACAGCCACACTGGGAGGATTAGGAGAATCAGCATTCAATTCTCCGACAATAACAAGTAATATAAATCAAGCATTTTTTTAATATAATACTGAAGGCATTCTTCGCATCTTGGCTGAGTAGATACTATTTCTAATAAAATAATTGGACGTTGCAAACAATGCTAAGTTATTCAGTTTCAAGAGCACATAATTAAAGTAATAAAATAGATTTATACCAGTCTGTAAAAATTATAAAAGGTAATTGATGTCTTTTTAGTGGTGCACTAGATTTCAATGGAGTGTACACATTAAGTAAATGGCTAAATGTTTTAAACTTCATCAATCTAGCCTCTGATATGTTTTACTATATCAATTACATCAAACAATGATGAGAATTATTTTAAAAGGCTTCATTATTTAACATGTATGCCACTTTGAATTTTCAGTTAAAGATAGCATGCTGAATAAGTAATTGCATTTTACAGAAAGTTAATGTCTCTGTCTATTTGGTGCATTTACCACAAAAGAATTGTGCATCCATTATTTAGTATTGTACAGTTGCATTCCTTATCCATTTCAATGATTTGATAAACAATGCTGTCTGTTATATATTTTCTTGTGCCATTGCACAAATGTTAGCTTTGAGAATAAACTGACATCCATAAAGCTTTTGTTAGTATTTGATCACAAAGTTTATTGGAAAATACTGTTTACTTTTTGGTTTTAAGAGTTCAGAGCTTGGAGCTTTATTTATTTTTCCTGAAGTGTTCTCTCATTGTTTTAAGAAACCCAACCACAGAAGCCTATGCAATGTGATGTATGTGAGTTGGACTTTCCGAGAAACTGCTTAACCCAACAAACTTGCTCAGAAGCGACTGTGACATATCGGGTAGGATGAGCTTTAGTGCTTCTCATTTAAAAAGCTTTGCAAATCCAATTGTGATTTAAACTGAGATATAAGCCAAGTGTTGAGGCCAAGTCATTTGGTATATTTAAAGAGGTTAAGAGGTTCTTGATTAGTAAGGGTACCAAAGATTATGTGGAGAATGCAGAAGAACGGGGTTAAGAGGAAAAATACATCAGCCATAAACTTGAATGGTGAAGCAGACTCAATCGGCCAAATAGCCTAATTCTGCTGCTGTGCCTTAAGGCATAAATCTCCCTTTTATCAAGGTGAAAATAAATTTTATTTCAAATATTGGCAAGTCATTTTCTTATCCCCAATGTTGCAAAACAAAACTGTTCTTACATGACTTGTGGCTACACTAACTAAGATTAATTAACATCGGCCATTCAGCATGTCTAGAGCCCATGCTATAGAGTCAAAACATTCAGCTCGCTGAATGATCATAGGAGCTCTCAGTCACATATAATCCACACGACTACACCCTACCCTCAAACCCTGGTGTAACCAAGTCTTGGTGAAGATGACCCTTCCTGTTCAAAATTACTCCTATCAAAAGGCATAACATATAGGGAAGATGAGATTGAGCTCCCTTCCTCCCTCTTTCTTTGTCATTCCATTATCAGAAGCAATTTCCATTATTACTGCAAGTCATACAAACATCCCGATTTTTACTGATTCAACTGCTCAGGGTTTTATGTGATGTCATGTGAGTACTCAGACAATAAATCTGAAATCTAAACACTCAGGCCATATTATTAGTCTGCAAGGAGACAAATGCTTTCACTGCTTCAAGTATCAATTAGCATGTAATTTCAATTTCAAGAACAGATTTTTTTCCATGATTTACTACTCGGTAAACTGGCCAATGAAGTAATATGCCAGAGGGTGACAGATGATAACATCCAGCCTTATTCATTACTGAATTGACACCTACCTGCTAACATGGACTGCAGCAATCTGCATATTGCCATGAACTAACCTGGCCTGGATAGGAAACATTTAGAGGGGCATCGGCCAAATTCAGGAAAATGGAATTAGCTCAGGAAGTTTCCTTGTTTGGCAATGGACAAGTTGAGTCAAAGTCTGTGTAACTGCATGATTCTGTGACTCCATAATAACAGGGAGAGTTTGTACATCACCTGAAAACCTGAAATATTTAAAGGGATCCTCAATTACTTGTTTGCAGGTTTGACAGTATCATTAAATCATACAAAATGTTTCTAAGATGTCCACTTCAAGGGAAGTGAATCGATTTGTTTAGGTAAGTTGATCTAAGCCTTAGGTTCTCACCTCTAATTACACTATGTCTTGTTGACCATAGGAGTTGAGTGGTGGCTGGATCTATGTACAGGTAGTCCCCGACTTATGACCTATGCGACTTACATCATCTGGACATACGACCTAAAATAGTTAAAGACAAATAAATAAATAAACAATATGAAATTTACATGGTTCATGTTGTATTTAACAAACTATAACAGGGACCTAAGGCATGTAAGAGCCAAAATGTTTATACCTACCTTGTTAGTCAGCACCCTGGGGTCCATAGGCTGGGCATGGCCATCTTGATTCCTGTGCACATGCGCGAGTCTTCGGTTGGCCCATGTACAGTGGGTTCATGCATTGGAGTTTGGTTGGTGCATGTGCAAGAGTTAAGGGCGCAAATTCAATATCGTTAGGGCGCTTAACTCTCATGCGTGTGCCAACCAAACTCCAATATGCAAACCCACTGTGCATGTGCCCACAGAAGACTCGCACATGCGCACAGGAATCATGATGGCCACACCCAGCCTACGGACTCTGGGATGCCGACTAACAAGTTAAGTATGCAATTTCAACATACGACCATTCCGAGATTTGACTGGAGCACTGACATATGTCAGGGAGTATCTGTAATCCTAAGCACCCCCCCACCCCAATAACTCTCCACCCCCAAAATGAAGAAAAATCTGTTTAAAACCTGGCATGTTGTTGAAGCAGGTGTTCTGACTAGGAACCTCCATTTTAAGAGCTCCTACTCTAGTGGGAGATCAGGCAACCAAGATCTTGATTAATACCGAACGATGTTGCTGTTTTATATGCTGCCAGCTTCCAAATGAGACAATGTTGAACTGCTGTAACTAATTTGTCAGTTACCAAATAAGAGGCTAATGACTAATTTAGAACATGGCATTTTACAAATGTAATTTGTTGATAATGATTTTCCAGTGCCAACGAGATGAACAGGGCCCCCTCTGAAGTTATTCCATGGAAACAAGACTATGAAATACCATATCACAATGAGCAAACATGGAACTGGGAGTTAAAAAGATCAGACCCTTATTTAAAAATTGGCTAGAGAGACAGGTAAGTCAAGTGGGCCCACAGTGTGGTGATTCTGAAGATATTGCAGGTACTGGAGGAGACCATACACAAAGCAATGGCCAGAAGGTTTGTGAACTGGGCTAGGACCTGAAAAATCTGATGAGGTCCTGGTTCATGTGTCAAGGCTATTCAGGGAATTAAAAGTCCACAACATTGGTGAGTTATGGGTCATATTAAAGACTTGTGGTTACTGTTGCTGAGTGAATTTAATTATAAATTTATTTAATTGCTTGAATTTTAATTGGCAAGATTTAAACTCATGTCCATGGATTAGTGACAACTTATCCAATGAGCTATGATGCATTACCCCTCCTGCTTCAGACCATGGCTTTCTACTGGAGGATTGACCTTTGAGCCTATGAAGCAATTTCTAAGTCCAGGATACCTGATGAACTGATTTTTGCAAATAGTCCTCTGTTCAGGCCAGAATGTCCTTTGCAATGGGATCCAACAGAGCATTCCCATGAAATCTAATAGGGAAAAAGAATGAAGCAGTTGTTTTAGGCAAGGATCAAAGCCCTCTGCTGAAGTGATGGGCAACCCCTCATTCCATCTCAAGTACTTCCCCAGCTGAGATGCTGAAGGGTTGGTGGGTTTATGGTCGCAAACAAGGCTGAGGGTGCAATCTAACTGGAAAGGACAGGAGGAGAATAAGAGTAGCCAGAAGGGTCAAGGGATATGCCTTGTAGTAGGCCTTGAATGGCTTCCCCTAGAGCCTGGAGACAATGAGCACTGATTTACAAGGTTCTGACATAGCTTTAGTCAGTTTGAGCTGGTGCTAGCCACTCAAGAAATTACCCTCCATGGGTATGCACTGATGCAAGAAGCCGTTTGTTTGGTGACAGCCGGGTGCTATGGTCACGAAATGAGGTGGGAGCATAAGCTTTATGTGATTCAGCTCTGGGTCAAACACACATCAGTGTTTTGGAACACATTTTCCCCTGCTATCCAGTTTCTCTCTCCACCCTTTGCCATAGAAGGTCAAAGCAATTTCCACATGACACCAAAATGCAATTTTGCTTCTCTGTCTTTGTTTTGACGCATTTACAAGTTAACATTTTCCTTTAATTCCGCCTGGTTTATGTGACTGCAATTTACCTGTGGAGAAAAAAAGAAATATGCATTCCAGCTGCTTTTAGTTACAGCAGTGGAGCTGAAGCATTTTTACAACCCACATATGGACTGGTTGACTGACTATAATGATCACATCGTAACAGAGGGCATTGACCATGAACTACTGCAACGGTGATGGTTTCAGAGGCAGGAGTACGCTGATAAAATGTTCTGGATTTGGTAGGAAAATACAGCTGATCTCCATCATCTTGCCTATGTTTCTCTCCACAGCTGTCTCCTTCTTTGAAATTTCCAGGGGATTACAGTCGTCTGGGCTGCTGAGTGAAGACAAAATCCCATTGCGAAGTTCCAGCTACCAGCTGAGACACTATCAAATCATATTGTAGAGAAAGGTTAAGTTGCAATTTTGATGTGGTGTGTCAGTAAGTAAGGGTACCCCGGGTCCAGGAGGACATGGCAGTACCATCACTCTTGCCATAGGTGTGGGTACTTCACTGAATATAAATGAGAGTGTAAAATTGCAGCACTTATCAATCACATGCTGAGGAATTTGTTCAAATAACCTGTTCTCCCAATCAGTTCAATGGATGAGAATTGCTACATGGACTGAAATAAGAATATTTTTATTGTTTTTAAATAATTGAGTCAAGGAGAGAGACATCAGAGACACAGGCCTTTAGTCCCACCGAGTTTGCACTGACCATCAGACACCCATTTATACTCATCCTGCATACCTTATTATGCGTGTAATAGTTGAATTTGCAGACCAAATTTTGGGGTAAAATTTAAGGGGTTGACTATTGCACGCATTCTACTTTTGACCACAATATGTACCTGCATCGTTCAGAGCATCAGGAGCGGGTGGTTGGGACCAGGTGGTAAGTCTGTGTTTGGGGTGTTGGGAGCTAGGATGACCGGAGGGTGGCCAGGGCCTAGGCGAGAGTGTGCATTCGGGGTGTTGGGAGCTCGGATGAGCAGGCAGCCGGGCCGGGTGGTAAGTCTACATTTGGGTGTCTGGAGCTCGCATGGGCAGACGGCCAGGACCAGGTGTTAATCCGTATCAGAGTGTTGAGAGCTAGGATGGCCGGATGGGCAGTCGGGGCCTAGATAAGTGTCTCTGTTCGGGCATTGGAAGCTGTGGTAGGTGGGCAGCCAGGGCCTAGGTGAGAGTCCTCAGTTGGGGCATCGGGAGCTCTGATGGACAGATGGCCTGGGCCTAGGTGAAGGTCCACGGTCAAGGTATCAGAAGCTTCTATGGGCCGGGCGAGAGTCAATGGATGGGGTATCAGGAGCTCGGATGGTTGAGTGGCTGGGGCCTGAGTGAGAGTTCGCAGTTGGGGCGTCAGAAGCTTGTAAGGGTGTATGGCCTGGGCCAAAATTAGAGGGGTTAACTTTTACATGTGATATATGGAAAATTCCACATTTTTGAGCCAAAAGTGGGGGGTCGACTTTCATATGGGATTGACTGTTATAAACGTATACTCCCTGACTTACAACTGTAAGTGAGACCGAAGGATCAGTCATATCTTAAAAAGGACATGTTGGAATTTTGCCCGGGCCCCTGGAGTACTGAAGTCTTAAAGCAAACTTTTTAATCAAATCTCTTCATTATAGATACGACAATAACAACTTAAAGCTTCCTGAATTTGTCAATCAACTTTACGAATCTTTCCACATTCTGGTCCATGCTTACCTCGTTGGTCAATGTCCCGGGGTCTGTAGGCTGGGTGCAGCCACCTTGATTCCTCTGTGCATGCGCGAGTCTTCAGTTGGCACATGCATAATGGGTTCACTTACTGGAGTTCGTTTGGCCATTGCATGAGAGCTAAGGACCCTAACAATATTGAATTCATGACCTTAACTCTTGCACATGTGCCAAGTGAACTCCAATACGTGAACCCACCGCACATGCATCAACCGAAGGTTTGCTCATGCGCACAGGAATGAAGATGGCTACACCCAGACTATGGACCCCAGGATGCTAACTAACAAGGTAAGTATGAACATTTTGGCTCTTATGTGCCCTGTATCCCTGTTATAGTTTGTCAAATACAACATAATCCATGTACATTTTATTTTTTTTAGAAAAAAAATTTTAGTAATATATCCAGATGGATATATATCGCAAAGGTCACAAGTTGGGGAGTACCTGTACATAGCAATTGATTTTATTCTCTTCACATTCTCATCAATTCTCCATCTTCTGCCACTTACCTACAAAATAGGGCAATTTGCAGTGCCCAATTAACCTTCCAATCCATGGGGATGCGGATAGGAAATCAGAATATCCAGAGGTCACTCAGGAGGTCAAAGGGAGAGTGAGCAAGCTCAACACAAAGAGCAGCAGAGGTCAGGATCCAATCCAGGTCACGAGAACTGTGATGCAACAGCTCACCACTATGTCACGCTATGCATTTGAATTTGTTTTATAATTTTTTTCTAGCTTTTATTTAATTTATAATTTTACATATTAAAAAAATCTTATTAAGTTTGATTAAATAATATTTAATGTTTGTTTCATATTTTTCTCAAAAATGTTAAATTCAGCTATTTCAGATTTTCTCTTGTTTTGTGGTAAACTTTGTTCTATCCATCACTCCACTGACCATGTGTGTCCACTGTAATGTTATGAACATTGCCATAAACATGAAGCTGGCCTGTTTCTGCAACTTCCTGTCAAAGGAGATATGCATGAACTTTTATTGTGAGTTAATAATGTGTGAAAGAACCTCACTGCTTACCACATGGTCTGAGCCAGTATTTCTTCAATGGATAGGGAGAAGGGGAGGTTGAAAGGTGTTCATTCAAGTTAATTTCTTCAATTATTAAATGACTTTATCAACAATTCTGGAGCAGATCCTGTGCTGTGGAATTGTACTTTATACTAGCCATTAGTAAAGTGGACCAGCAAACAGTTGACAAACTAACAAAAACACAACTGTGAAGTATGTTACTTTTGCTTTGCAAAGCATGAGAACTCTGTTATTGCAAGAGGCACTGCCACCTGCAGTTAATCTCACCACAAGGGAGTCTCTCTCTTGGCTCATAGGATGCATATTTATACATCCCTCCAAAATATTTGAATAGGCTTCTCCATATAAGTACATGTATCGTAGAATTTTCTTGGGACTTGTTAATCGAGGTTGTGTCCCTTACCCAATGGTTAATTAGCTTTTTGGTATCTTTGCCAAATATGAAGTTACTTCTTAAACTTTGCTGGGTTATCAAAACATTCCATGGAATGTTCTCTCGATATTATTTTGGTTATGCTTTAAAACTTACATTCTCACCAGTGCATGGTCACAAATGGTTGTTGATATCCTTCCAATTTTCTGCCAATACATGCAGGCCAATTGCCAAATAATCAGAAGAATTCATCAGGATTATAGGCTTCTCATTGGTGCAGAGTGAGATCATACTCTGACGTCACATTGAGGACAAGACATTTGAATCCTGAAGCGTTCTGCAACATTTCGAACTTCCAATTGCTAAACTGTTCCATGACCATAACCAAAATATTCTTGATGATCCTAATGCTCAGCAACTGTTAATGATGCTTTTGTTTCATGACATTTATTCTGCTCTCCATCTTCGAACAACCAGACCAGATCAAAGGATGACGACTTGACGCTAAGGGCTTTCCTCCGATTTGTTGTTGGATCTGAATTTGAAACCTAGCACAGATGGCATGGTTTAGCTTAACAGTAAGCACAACACTGTCATGGTGCCAGCGACTGGGACCTGGGTTTGAATTTGGCACTGTCTGTCAGGAGTTTGTATGTTCTATCCATGTCTGCATGGGTTTCCTCTGGGTGCTCAGGTTTCCACCCTCCATTCAAGATGTACCGGGGGGTTGTAGACAGCATGTGGTCATGGTTCAAATGTGCCAGTATGTCTAAAAAGTATGCCTGTAAACAGCTCTGCTGCAACTTGCAGCCTAAGTTGCAGTCAAACGGTTCTCCAATCCTGTGCTCTTCCCTCTCCTCCTACCCCTTCCTCTCCTCCTACCCCTTCCCCCCACCTTTTTATCCAGACTCCAATCTGGTTTTGCTTATATCCGATAAATGGCCCAGCTGAATTTCTCTGGTATGTTTATGTATTGCAGTTCCCCAATTTTGTGTTCCTCAGCTTTGGAAAATCATCAGTCATTAAATCCATACAATGTGGAAATAAGTTGTTGGCTTTTCAGCCTAAATTGCCCATGCCGACCAAAATGTTCCATTCACACTAGTCCCACTTGCCTGCATTTGCCCCATATCCCGCTAAACCCATCCTTTCCAGGCATCTATCGGATTTTTTTCTTAAACATTGCTGTCCTCAACCCTCTGTGGGGAGAAAAAGTTAATCTCTTTTCCAATCTTTTTATTTAGGTTAATCACACAAAAAAAAACCATAATATATAGAAAGCGAGGTTACAGATCATAAACAAACAGTAATTGATTCCCCACAGTCCTATTGTTCAAATAATAAGAACAGTAGAAAAGAAGAGACATCTCGGGTTCCTGTAAATTTCTCTCCCCACCCCCACTCACCTTAAACCTATATCCTCTGGTTACAGATCCCCTTACTTAGGGCAAAAGACTGTGCATTCACCGGATCTATTCCTTTCGTGATTTCATATACCTCTATGAGATCACCCTTCATCCTATTGTGCTCCAAGGAATAAACCCTGACCCTGTTCAACCTCTCCTGATGGCTCAGGTCCCTGAGTCCTGGCAACATCCTCAAAACAGACCTTGAGTGCAATCCAGGAGGAGGAAGAACACAGAAGGTAACTGAGGGAAGCAATTTCTGTCTGAGCTCTGTGTGATCAACTAACTGGGTTGCAACTTCACTGACCAGGATTCCAATTCATGATTACACCACAGGTCCAAGCTTATCTTCTCTCTGTTGATGTTTGTTTGTGGGTAGCAGTGATGAAGGTTTTAATTTGAAGCAGTGTGGCGTCTCGCCTGCCAGGAAATCGAACTGGCTTGGGACGCCTCAGGCAGTGCGATGACATCACCTTCGGCTATGCATGGCGTGGGGCTGGCTGGGAACCAGGGGTTTTAAAAAGTTAATGGGTCCAACAGTAAACTCTTGTTTTCCATTTGAACTCAACTTGACTATGTCTCTTCATTTTGCACCATGATACAGCAACCACATTGATGACCCCAATGTGATTCATATAACCATATAACCATATACAGCACAGAACAGGCCAGTTTGGCCCTACTAGCCCATGCCGGAACAAATCCCCACCCTCCTAGTCCCACTGACCAGCACCTGTTCCATACCCCTCCAATCCTCTCCCCTCCATGTAATTATCCAGTCTTTCCTTAAATGTAAATAATGTCCTTGCTTCAACCTCCTCTGCCAGAAGCTTACTCCACATCCCAACCACCCTTTGCGTGAAGAAATTTCCCCTCATGTTCCCCTTATAATTTTCCCCCTGCAATCTCAAACCATGGCCTCTGGTTTGAATCTCCCCCACTCTTAATTGAAAAAGCCTATCCACATTGACTCTCTCTGTCCTTTTTAAAATCTTGAACACCTCCATCAAATCCCCCTTCAATCTTCTATGCTCCAGAGAAAAAAGCCCCAGGCTGCTCAACCTTTCTCTGTAACTCAAACCCTGACATCCTGTCAACATTCTCGTGAACCTTCTCTGCACGCTCCCTATTTTGTTTATATCCTTCCTATAATTTGGTGACCAAAACTGCACACATTATTCCAAACTTGGCCTCACCAATGCTTTGTACAATTTCATCATAACCTCCCAACTCTTGAATTCAATACTCCGATTTATGAAGGCCAACATTCCAAATGCCTTCTTCACCACACCATCTACCTGAGTATCAACCTTGAGGGTACTATTTACCATAACTCCTAAATCCCTTTGTTGCTTTGCACTCCTCAATTGTCTACCATTCAATGTATATGACCAATTTAGATTTATCTTTCCAAAATGCAACACTTCACACTTATCCGTATTAAATTCATCAGCCATTTCTCAGCCTACACCTCCAGCCTTCCTAAATCACCTTTTAATCTACGGTAATCTTCCTCACTGTCCACAACACCACCAATTTATGTATCAACCGCAAATTTGCTTATCCAATTCTCCACCCCTACTTCCAGATCGTTAATATATATAACAAACAATAGTGGACCCAGGACCAATCCCTGAGGAACTCCACTAGTCACCGGCCTCCAATTGGACAAACAATTTTCTACCACTACTCTCTGACACCTCCCATCCAACCACTGCTGAATCCATTGCACTACCTCCTCATTTATACCTAATGCCTCCACCTTTTTTCCTAACCTCCTGTGGGGAACTTTGTCAAAAGCTTTACTAAAGTCTAAATAGACAACATCCACAGGTTTCCCTTCATCAACCTTTTTTGTAAACCCCTCGAAGAACTCAATCAGGTTTGTCAAGCATGATCTACCCCTGACAAAACCATGCTGACTACTCCCTATCAATTCCTGTACCTCCAAAAATTTGTAAATACCATCCCTCAGAACACTTTCCATCAACTTGCCCACCACAGACGTCAGACTCACGGGCCTATAATTCCCAGGCTTACATTTGGACCCCTTCTTAAACAGCGGTAAACATGCAGCCTTCTACTATTGACTAACAACCGAAAAGCTGCTCCTGGCCAAACAAGAATTCCTCAAGATGGAGGAAATGGGAATCAGGCGCAGATCCAACAGCCCATGGGTTTCCCCACTTCACATGGTGCCCAAGCCTACAGGAGACTGGAAATCATGTGGGGATTATAGGCAGCTCAACAACTCCACTATCGCAGACCTCTACTCTATGCCTCATATACTGGGCTTTACCACAAATCTCCATGGGGCCAGGGTATTTTCGAAGATTGATATGGTACGAGGGTACCATCAGATCCCAGTGAACCTATAAGACGTACCCAAAACTGCTATCATTTCACCATTTGGTCTCTTTCAGTTTCTGCATATGCCATTTGGCCTTAAGAATGCTGCGCAGACATTCCAATGGCTTATGGATGCAATGGTGCAGGAATGGACTTCCTCTTTGTGTATTTGGATGACATACTCATCACCAGCCACTCCAACAAAGAGCACCTTCAGCACTTGTGTTTACTCTGCCACCATCTACAAGAGTTCGTTTTAACAATAAACCCCACAAAGTGCAAATTTGGACAGTCTTCGATCGACTTTTTGGGACATCAAATCAGTAGCCAGGGTGTCAACCCATTACCAGTCAAAGTAGAGGTCATACTCAAATTTGCAAAACCATTCACAGTCAAAGACCCACAGGAGTTTGTAGGAATGGTCAATTTCTACCATCGCTTTCTACCATCTGCAGCCTGGATAATGAAGCCCCTGTTTGATCTCATGTCCATTGAAGCCAAGAAACAGAAATGGACTGAGAAGGCAATGACAGCATTTGAGAACAGAAAAAGAGCCCTGGCAAAGGCAACCCTTCTAGTCCACCCACGAATGGTCATGCCGACTGCATTAACGGTGGACGCATCAGATTCAGCAGTGGGCAGAGTATTGGAGCAGAGCATCATTGGACACAGGAAGCCTCTTGCATTCTTTAGTAGGCACCTTTGACCCCTGGAGACAAAATATAGCACTTTTGATAGGGAGCTATTGGCCCTGTAACTGGCAGTTTGACATTTCCGCTATTTCCTGGAGGGCAAGGACTTTGCGGTATTCACGGACCACAAACCATTAACATTTGCATTTGCAAAAGTATCGGATCCGTGGTCTGCCCGACATCAGCGCCACCTCCCTTACATATCCTAGTTCATGACAAGGATTAAGTATATCTCTATTAAGAGTAACATGGTAGCATATGCACTGTTCCCACTCCTGCATTCAGGCATTGCAATCCTCATTTCCGGGGATTGACTATATGGTGCTTGCTAAAGCACAACAACAAGATAAAGAGAATCCAGCATACCGAACTGCAGTCATTGGTCTGTGCCTCGAGGACATTGTCTTTGGACCTAAAGGAAAGAATCCCTTTTGTGATGTATCCATGGATCAGCATCATCCCATCATCCCAGCTGCCTGGAGACAATGCATGGATTGTCTTCATGGATTGGCACACCCCACAATTTGCGTGATGGTCCACCTAGTTTCTGACAAATTCATCTGGCATGGATTCCGGAAACAGATCGCCTACTGGGCTAAGACGTGCACAGACTGCCAAACGGCTAAGGTGCAGAAGCATATAAAGGCACCGCTTCAACCCTTCAAGCCACCACCACAAAGGTTCTACCGCATGCACATCAACATTGTTGGCCCACCCCCTGTGTCACGTGGGTTGAAATACCTTTTCACCATTGTGGACAGGTTCACTAGGTGGCCAGAAGTGGTCCCGTTGTCATATTCCTTCATCAATTCTTGCATCAGGACACTCGTATCCACCTGGGAGTCTCGTTTTGTTCTTCCCTCCCACGTCACTTCCGACAGAGGTCCACAGTTTACCTCTGCTCTATGGGACCTGCTATCTTGACTGTTTGGAACATGGCTCCATCCCTTGACACCCTACCATCCACAGTCCAATGGCCTGGTTGAAAGATTCCACAGGCACCCAAAGACTGCATTGATAGCCTGCCTCCAGGGACCAGATTGGGCAGATGAGCTACCCTGGATACTCCTTGGTGTATATGAATGGCACCCAAGTCATCATCGACGGAATTGGTATTCTTTTATTTTTTTGAAATATATTTATAGTATCTCCATACATTCATTTCAAATTGACTTAGTATAATATTACATAATAGATACTAAATAATTTTCTAATTTTCACCCCCCCCCCCACCTCCCCTAACCCCTTAGGAAACCACCTTGTGGTGGTTAATTCTCAAAAACCCAAATGGGTGTGGTATAAACCACAAATGGCATATGACTTTAGGGAGCAGAAGTACCACCCCCTCCCCCCCCCCCCCCCCCACAGGCAGACAAAATACATGTATAAACTGAAAAATCATCATTTCTTATATCCATAAAACCCCGGTCCATCAATCTAACCAATCTTATTCATAAACTCTTTTTTTTGAAAATCCAAACTTGATATTAAATTTTGCACCCTTTCCACGCTCCCAACACTGTTAAACATTGTTTACAATCAATAAAAGATTTTTTAAATTTTTTTTTCAAGTCTTCCTGAATTTCATCCACTGAATTAAAACACCTCTGAACATCCCAGTTCAACACTGAATCTTCCATTCTTCTCAGTCTCAAGTTGAATTTGTAGCTTACTTTCAAAAAAAGTTTTTTTCAAATCTTTTAAAATTTTCTTGAACATAATTCCTTCGGTCTTGATCTTCTAAAGCATCAGTGTTATTCATAAGTTCTTTCTTCTGTGTTTCCCAATTTAATACCAAATTTTCCACTTTGTCAATCTTCTCAATGTTAAGTTGAAATTATTGTTTATTTTCAAGAAAAACTTTTTCAAAATTTTTAACTCTTCTTGGACATTGCTCCTTCGACTTTAATTTTATAAATCATCAATCTTGTTCATAGTTTCTTTCTACTGAATTTCCAAATTTAATAATAAAGTTTCCGTTTTTTTCCAATTTTCTCAATATTAAACTGATCTTGTTGTTTAGTTTAAAAAAAACCTTTTCAAAACTATTAAAATCTGTTTGCAATGTATGCATACTCACAGATAATAAATTCACTCTTCCAATATTCCATCCAAAAAAAAATCACTGATAAACCTTATTGCAGGTCAAGGAGTTCCATATATATGTTTATCTTCAGAAAATATTTCAAATATTTCAAATCAACATTCGTCGCCATCTTTCAAAAAGGAGTCTGAAATCAACTTTAATAAGTTCTGTTCTTGAGAAAATTCCAGCACCAACTCCGGCTCTGTCTGGGCAAATAGGTCAAATTTCTTCCAAAGTCAAAGAATGTAATTTTGTTCTGTATTTATAGATAATAAATTCATCCTTCCGATATTCCATCCAAAAAAAATCACATAAACTTTAATGTTATCTGGATTTTTAAAACTCACAGGCAACCAATGCCAATTACTGCAATTTATCTTCATAAAACATTTCAAATCAATATTCATCACCATCTTTCAGAGGGGTGTCCAAGGCCAGCTTATCCGACAGTCCAATTAATGAGCTCCGTTCTTAAGAAAATTCCAGCCTTGACTCCGTGGTTCTGTCTGGGCAAATAGGCCGAGTTTCTTCCAAAGTCGTAGAGTGTAGTTTTGTTCTGTATTTGAACTCTATTTTCCTTAATCCTTGTTGCCATTTTAAACTAAAAACAATTGATAAACAAAACAAAGACTTTTAACAGAAAAGAAATATTCTTAAAACGGGTATTTATATAACTGCCTGGGGGAGACCGGGAATGCACGTCCGCTCCCTACGCCATCTTGCCACGCCCCCCCGACGGAATTGGTATTCGATCAATTGTGAATTTATTTGATGTCCCACCTATGTCCAGCACACAGGTTGTCCCATTATACCGTAGAACTTTAAATGGTCCTTCATAAGGCCGTAGCAGAAGTGGTCTTGCTTGTCATGCCTGGAGAGTTTGTACCAGCAACCCAAGGACAAGAAGAGCCACAGTCCAAAATAAACTGTGGGAGCAGCTCAGCAAACTGGCCCTGGTTCCAACATCACGACATAGCATCACAACATCTTTCATCCCAAGAGACATAAAAAGCTGCGAATTTGTGTTTGTGCATAGAGGTGTGCGTGGACCACTCCTGCTATGGCCTTATGAAGGTCCATTTAAAGTAATGCGGCATAATGGGACAACCTGTGTGCTGGACATAGGTGGGAGATCAAATAAATTCACAATTGATCGTCTTAAACCTGCACACCTTGACCTGGTCAAGCCCGTGGGAGTTCCACCAGCATGCAAAGGAAGACAACCACCCAAGCACAGCAAGAAAGCAGAGAAAGAGACACCAGCATTAGAGCCTCCGGAAGCCAGTTCTGGAGTCACTAAATCAAAACAGCTTTGGAAGTATCGGGCAGCGAGATGATGTCACCTTCAGCTATATGTAGCATAGGGGTGGCTGGGAGCCCGGGGTTTAAAAAATGCACGGGTCCAACAGTAAACTGTTGTTTTCGGTTTGAACTCAAGTCGGGTATGATTCTTCATTTTGTACCACAATACAGCAACCACAGCAGATTGATATTCACCACCTGCCAACTGACTTTACACTGGCAACTCAGATTATGACAACGACAGAAGAAAAATACAAACAAAATGAACCAACGACCGCCTGGATTTTTTTGGTATTCATTCGCAATTCTGCAAGTGGTTTCAAACCTGCTTGGCCAAACATCTACAAAAATGGTGTCTCCTATTGTCACCACATCAGATCCTGTGCCATTTATGTCCCGTGTTTCGTTATTTGTCAGAAGTATTGAGGTTTCTCAGTGTACTTAACATTTCTTGTAAAAACTATTAGAAATTGAACAGTTAAAAATGAAAACACCTAGAATACTACCAAATAATTGAAGCATTAAAACAACACCATTTTTTGAAAGTAGCTTACCTTACTGTCACCAAACTAATTTTGGCTGATTGATATGGAGGTGTATACATAGAGGGAGATGAATAAAGGCAGAAAAAAATTAAAAATAACCACATGCTGGAAATGTGCAATGCAGAACCCAGTAGTCGCTGACAATCTAAAAACGAGAGAATACTGGAAATCGCGGATCAGCATCCATAGAGGCAAAGAAACTGAAATCATGTTGTATGTGGATGACTTTAGCCAGACCTGACTAGTTCTGATTCATACTGGAAAAAAAGATCATCTCAAATTGTTCAACTCACCCAATTTTAGCTTCTCCCTCTCAAACTGCAGAATAAATTCTAGCATATATTGTGATCAACCATGTCCCTTTTAGTTTAGAAACATATTGTTCAAATATCTGTCAATCTGATTTGAATATATTTGATGAACCTGCCTCCATAGCTCTCTGGGGTAGAAATTTCCAAAGGTTCGCAGCCAACTGAGTAGAGAAACCCTTCAGGTCTATTTTCCAAGTTCTTGGCCTCTCACTAATTGTACATTGCACAATGTGCATGAGAATGCACTCATTATCAATATCAATTGTGTATAATTAGATTATAAAACATGTAAGTCTGCAAATGCTACGATTGTGGTAAAAACAAAGAAATTCTAGAGGAACTTAGCAGGTCTCATACCATCCATAGGAGGTAAAGGTACGTAGGAATTTTGATTGTGAGAAGTTTCTGTAGAGCTCGTCGAAAGAAGCAAAGACTTGTTGATCCAAACCAAGGCTTTTATTAGCAAAAGACAGGAGCTCTTCACAGGTGGCCGACCAGTCCGGAATGATCCGACCTGGCTAGGGACACAACCCTTTAAGGCCCAGACAGTAGGCATGGCTAAGCTCTCAGCCAATCGCTGTAAGCACAGTCATTACACTCTAGATACTGTAGCTATATACATTGGTGATAGGTCTGTACTGTCATATTCACCCCTTCTTGGAGAACTGACCCTGGGGTGGAAGGGCTGAAGAGGGAGAAGGGAAGGAATAAAAAGAGGGAGAGAATGAATGGAAGGGGTAGGTTAAGGACTGTAGCGGTCAGGGGGTCTGACCATCCAGTGTGACCGCCACAGTGCCGGGATTGGGGGTTGCTGGAGTGGTGTCACCAGCAGGCTCATTGGGTGCGATCGCTCCTTCGCTCAATTCCCCAGCCATGTTGTCGGCAGGGTGGCCCGGGTCGTTGGGGTGCTGTTGGTCCTTCTGTTCTGGCACGGGGCTTGGGGAATAAAAAGTTGGGGAAGGTTGGGTTGGGGGGGGGGGTTGCTGGGCCTACCGCGTCCTGAGCTAGGTCCCACACCGAAACAGTGTCCTCCCGGCCGTCTGGGAATTCAACGTAGGCGTAATGCGGGTTCGCGTGGAGTAGAGTCACTCGGTCGACCAAGGGGTAGTTCTTGGAGTGCTGGACGTGGCGTCGCAAAAGGATAGGCCAGGGACGGTGAGCCATGCCGGTACAGTGGTTCCTGATTCGGATTTCCTTGGGAAAAGGAACATCCTTTCGTGGGGGGTGGCATTTGTTGCGGTACATAGGAGGGAGTGGATGGAGTGTAAGGCACTAGTGAGAACCTCCTGACAGTGAGAAGTGGAGAGACCTTTAGACCGGAGAACCAGTGTAACCGCTCTCCAGATGGTGGCATTCTCCCTCTCGACCTGGCCATTACCGCGTGGGTTATAGCTGGTGGTCCTGCTTGAAGTGATACCACACTCCAGAAGGTACTGTTGCAGCTCTGCGCTCATGAATGAAGACCCCCTATCATTGTGGATGGAATTGGGGTACCCAAAAATGGCGAAGATAATATGAAGGGCCTGTATCACTGAGGTGGCGGTGGTATCTGAGCAGGGCACAGCGAACAGGAAGTGGGAGTACTCGTCGATGGCCGTAAGAATGCAGTTATTACGGTTGGTCGACGGTAGGGGCCCCTTAAAGTCTACGCTAAGACACTCGAAGGAGCGGGTGGCTTTGATAATGTGGGAGTTCCCCGGACGGAAGAAATGGGGCTTGCATTCAGCGCACACCGAACAGGCTCGGGTAATGGAGTGAATCTCCTCGACTGTGTAGGTTGGCGCGTCTTCACAAAGTGGGCAAACCTAGTGACCCCTGGATGACAGAGCGCCTCATGAAGTTTCTGTAGTCTGTCCATCTGTACACTGGCGCATGTCCCCCTGGAGAGCCCGTCAGGCGGGTCGTTGAGCTTACCAGATGTCATAGTTAAAGGTGGAGAGTTCAATTCTCCATCTGGCAATTTTGTCGTTTTCTTATCTTACTTTGCTAGGTGTTGCTGAACATGAAGGAGACCGCGCGTTGATCAGTCAGCAGTGTAAAGCGCCTCCCAGCGAGGTAATGTCTCCAACGACGCACCGCTTCAACTATGGCCTGGGCCTCCTTCTCGTCCGAGGAGTGTCTACTCTCTGGACCCTGGAGGGCTCTGGAGAAGAAGGCTACAGGCCGACCGTCCTGGTTCAAGGTGGCTGCCAGGGCAAAATCGGAAGCATCGCTCACAACTTGAAACGGGACAGACTCATCGATCGCATGCAGCGTTGCAGCGGCGATGTCGGATTTGATTTGATTGAAAGCCGCTCTGGCTTCGGTCAAGAGGGGAAAGGAGGTGGTCTTGATAAGAGGACGCACCTTGTCGGCATAGTGTGGATGAATGATAAGTAGTGGGGGTTGTTGCTCGCGGTTGGCAGTGGGTAGGTTGTCGGTCGCGGTGGTCGGGCCCCAGTGGTCGTCAGCGATGGAAGCT
Organism: Narcine bancroftii; assembly: GCF_036971445.1. Lineage (NCBI taxonomy): Eukaryota > Metazoa > Chordata > Chondrichthyes > Torpediniformes > Narcinidae > Narcine > Narcine bancroftii. Next base: position 118,852,107 of record NC_091469.1, on the reverse strand, counting down.
AGGGCAAGTACCTGGTCGGTCGTGGTGGCCGCACCAGCGGCGGTGTGGGCAGCGGCAGCAGGGGAGCGAGCAGCTGTAGCGGTAGCGTCGTCTCCGGGGTTGGCTGTGGCGGTGGCAGCAGCAGCGGTAGCATAGGCCCCAGGGCGTGGTCGTGGCCGTGGCAATAGCGGGCGCTACAGTCGGGACTGAGGCCGGGTCGAGTGTTCCGCAGGGGGGCGAGAGGTGGGCCAACATCATGGTTGCGAGGGTGGGCTGCCCCTTCCGGGTTCGGCGTCTCCGTGACGTCAGGCATTGCCGTGCAGGGGAGCCCTCGCTCTCATTGGACAAGAGCTCTGGGGAAGAAGAGTTTGAATGGGATAGTGGCAGTTGGGCTTCACATGAGGCACTGTGTTTGCCGGCAGCCATTTTAGACCTACAGACTGCAGCAAAGTGGCCATTTTTAAGGCACTTCTGGCACCTGGCTTTTCTTGCTGGGCACTGGGACCTGCTGTGCTTGTCCCTCCCGCAGAAATAACATTTTGGGTTCGCAGGGGGGGGGTGTAGCAGCAGCCGACAGGCAGTCAGTATCTCGGGGGGTGGTAGGGTAGAAGGGCACTCTACTCACATCAGAACGTGGGGTCCAGTCCCTAGAGAACTCGTTTGACTTTAAGGCTGCATCCTCCATTGTGATTGCAATCCAGGTCACGTCCTCTAGTTTTTCTACCCCTTGTTCGAGCAAGCACAGCCTCACTTCGTTCGATCGGAGCCTGGCCACAAAGGCATCCCGGACGAGATCGTTTGTGATCTCGGCAGCAGTTTTGTCCACACAGTTACAGTCCTTGCCCAACGCCTTGACTACTTGTAAATATGCCCTGCTGGACTCGCTGGGCTGTTGCTTCCTCGACGCAAGCACGAGCCGGGCATGAACTCTTGGTTGATCGTACAGTTCTTTCAGTACCTTTATGGCTGTGGTGTAAGTGGTCTCATCCTGGATGTTCTCGTAGACTCTCAAGGACACCATATCCTCCTCCAACTCAATGAGCCTTAGGAAGTTTTCAAAGTTCAACAGCCAGAACTTAAAGGTTTTGAAGGCTGTAGCTGACTGTTGATGTCAAGTTTTTCTGGCCGAGTCAGACGCTCCATCCCTTTTAAAAAAAAATTATTTTTTGCTAATAAAATTGTAGAGTTCGTCGAAAGAAGCAAAGACTTGTTGATCCAAACCAAGGCTTTTATTAGCAAAAGACAGGAGCTCTTCACAGGTGGCCGACCAGTCCGGAATGATCCGACCTGGCTAGGGACACAACCCTTTAAGGCCCAGACAGTAGGCGTGGCTAAGCTCTCAGCCAATCGCTGTAAGCACAGTCATTACATACTCTAGATACTGTAACTACAGACATTGGTGATAGGTCTGTACTAGCACAGTTTCTATCTTTTTTTTGTACAGCCGAGAGTATGCATCAATATTGTAAAAAATTCATGATATCTTTAGTGATTGAGGAACAATTAATTGAAGAGATTAACTGATGTAAAGGGGTAAAGGTAAAGGTTCCATTATTGTCACATAATGTTACATTTAGAATGTAATGCCATACGGAAGAAAGAGAATTGCCACTTTGTCCAGGGCCCCCCACAGAAATGAGGCCCCAGCGAGGAACGAACTCTCGATCCCTGGTTAACAAGATCAGTGTTCTAACCATGGAGCTATCAGAACCCTGTAAACAGTGATCTTTCCAGGTAAAAACACAGAAATCCTGAAGGATATCAGCGGGTCTTGCAGCATCCATAGGAGGTAAAAACATATAATCGACGTTTGGGGGCTGATCCTTTCTTCAAGGTATGAGTAAGAAACAGGAAGGCATCTGAATTAAAAGGCTGTGAAATGGCAGGGGGAGGTGCACCGACCAACAGTCAAAAGATGATAACTGGACATGGACAGGAGGACAGGTGAGGAAAGGTGGGAATTGATTGGGGAAGGGGGTGGCTCTGTGAATGCAGAGCTAGAGGAAAGGAGTCAGGGGGATAAGAAAAGAGAGAGAAAGAGAGCAAGGAGAAAAAGAGATAGATTGGGAGGGGAGGGCTCACGAAAACTGGAGAGGCTGATGTTAATGCCATCCAGTGAGAGGGTGCCCAGAAGGAACATGAGGGCAGCCCAGTCTGGCAGTGTATGAGACCATGAGTGGGACAGGGAATTGAAATGGTCTCATGCGCTGCCAGATTGGGACAGCTTGCAGATTAGAGGAACTTCCATCTGGGCACTCCCGAACTGGATGACATTAACATCCACTTCTCTGATTTCTAATGGCAATCCCCCTTCCATCTATCCCTTTGTTTTTCCTTTCCTCTTGTTCTGTCTCGCTCACTCTCTTTCCATTTTCTCTGTTTCCTTCCTCCAGCTCTGTGTTGACAGAGTCAACCCCTCACCCAATCAATTCCCATCTTTCCTCTTCTGTCTTTTGATCTATTTCCGATTATCACCTTTGGTCTGTTGGTCTGTCCTCCACCCCCCTGCCCTTTCTTTCCTTCTCCCCAGCCTTTTAAATCAAGCGCATGCCTGTTTTTTACATATACCTTAAAGAAGGGCTCAGGTTCAAAACATTGGTTTTTTATCTTTACCTCCTATGTACGCTGCGAGACCTGCTGAGTTCCTTCAGCATGTCTGTGTTTTTAATACAACCACAGCATCTGCAGACTTTTGTGTTTCACCTCATTCCAGTGCCTGCAACAGTTGAGAAATTGGTTTATGCATGCAATTCATACAACATGTTTTGGAATATTTTCTTGTTTTCCACAACACTTCCACAGAATTGGCCTGCAGTCCAATTGGAAGTGTAGTACAACAGTGTAACACTAATCATTAAAATAAGATAAAATTAGTTCAATTGCAGTTTCAGCAATTGGTATACTTTCAAAATTTTTGTTTTTACCTCCTTTAACAAAGCAAATGGAAAACGTTCACATGACAAGTCCTCACTACCCAAAATGAACCATTTTTGCTTGACAGAAACAATAACAAAAGCATGTAATATATTTTTCACTCACCCAAAATGTTTTGCTTGCAGCATGTTTCATTTTGTCATCACAACTTTGTTTGTGTTTGGGTGCTTGGAATGATTGATATTCTTGGCTAAATTGTTTTTAAGAATACAGAACTTGCCAAAGCAAACAACTTGAATGAAAGTGTAGAGAAGAGGTCTGAAAGCGTGTTGGAATGGATCCGTGACTGAGTTCACTTGAGGGTGAAATCATCAGAAAGAGAAAAACAAGGAAAATGGCACCACATATTTTTGTGCACATATTGGGTAGCGCGGCGGAAAACTTATGTCATTCGGTTGGACAAATTTGAGAAATTTAAAAGCATCTTTCATTTCATTGTTGAAATCAAAATAAAATCATATTGCATTTTCTAAATATGCATTAATGTCCTCAACAGCATACATAAACATAGTCTGTTTCTATGAATCCAGAATTGTTTTTTCATAAAAGAAGTTTCAATTGGCCATTTCGTTGAAAGTACGCATTAAACAACACGAGAGAAGCTGTTTTCTAGAAATAGTCAGTTGAGCGAAATATTAACAATGTATTTACAAACATTGCACTGCTGCTCAATTCTTTGATTAATTTTCAACTTGTGAGGCTTGCTGGTAAGACATCACAAAGGTTCCTTGTCTTTGAATGGCTGCAATCCTTGAGGAAATGCTCATTTTACAACAGTTGGAAATCCCAGGATTCCGAATGAGTAACTGTGAAGAACTTGTGATCGATGTCCACTTCGGGGGATAGGTGACTTGAAAGGGAGGTTAGAGGTTAATTTACTCAAATGATGCTCCTATCCTTGAAAATAAAGGATTGTCTCAACTTCATCAGTAATCACCCCACCTAGTTCATTCTTCAGTGCTTATGCATTCCATGCGCCTCACTTTATGCATTAATTTCCCCCTTGCTGCCTTCCAATTAAATATTCCACTGATTGCTAGTTTCTTCTGTTGTTCTTCAGAGACCTAGTTCCTCTTTAAATAAACTTTCTTCACCGCCCCTATCCTCAAAAGGAATAAACCAAATGATTTTCTGGCATTCTATAAAACATCTTTCTTCATAAAAGCCACACAATTTTCATGACCCCTGCCATGAATCAACATTATTTCTAATCAATATTTTAGATTTATCCCCATCACTGGAGATTTTGTTTCTTCATTGAACCATTTTTTCTACTTTCAAAATTTCAATTTTTCATTGGAAATCCTTGTTTTAGAGAAATAGGGTGATACAGTGTGGAAGCAGGCCTTTCAGCCCAACTTGCCCATGCTGGCCAAATTATCTCTCACCACACTAGTATAGAGCTCCTATGATTTATATACTTATTTGCACAGGACAGGAACAGGCTTCAGAGGATTGTAAACTCAGCCAGTATCACCATGGGCATTTGTCTTCACTCCACTAAGGACAACTTTTACAGGTGGTCCCTCAAGAAAGCAGCTTCTATCTTCAAGGACCCTGGCTACATCCTAGGGCCTAGCTACTCACTGTTTAAAATAAAAGTTCCTCATGCCTCAATTTGCTCTTTTGCCAATCACCTTCATTCCATGTTCCTTCATTGCTGATTCCTCCCTCAGTGGGAACAACTTCTCACCATCTCCACGGTTAGACCCTTCATGTCATTAAATACCTCTTCAACCCTCATCAGTTCCAAGGAGAACAACCCCAGATTCTCCAACCAAACCACATAAAGTCCCTCATCCTTGCAACCATTTTGGAACATTTTTTCTTCATCCTTTGTATCTAATATGTGGTACCTGCATGGGACAATAGTCCAGTAGTGGCAGAACCAGTGCTTTGTACATGTTCATCATGGCTTCCTTGCTCTTGTACTCTGATATACTCTTTGACTCTTTAAGGTTGAAAATAGCATATTTTTGACAAATTAAAATACTGCTCAATATTGACCTCTAATTTCTGAAAATAATTCTGCTTTGCCAATTTACATCCATTTCATGTTCACGTGACTCATTGCACTTAATTCCTCGTCAATTCCTTCCCACATCACCACTATTATCCCTCTCTTTTCTTGCCTATAAGAGACTTGAAGAGAATTGGGCCATTTGATCCATCAAGCCTGCTCTGCCATTCCAATCATGGCTGATGTATTCTTCATTCAATCCCATTTTCCTGCCTTCTCCCCATGTCTCACCTGCCTTTCTCAACATCTTATCATTAGTTTTACTGCTACCTTTTCCCATTGATCTTAAAGTTGTCTATTTTTCTCTCTGGACTCTGCCAGGTCTGTTGATCATTTTTATGAACAATTTCCTTTCGTGTTGATCCTCTCTTCATCCAGATTTCAACCTCTCAAATATCATTCATTCTCTTTCACTTGTAGTTTCTCTCTAATTGCATTCCAATATCCCACATGTTTCAGACCGATACACCCAGCCTTCTATTTTAGAACACCTTTCTTAAAATCTGGTACTTCAAATTGTTAAAACATGTGAATTCAATCAGTCTTTTGAGTCAAATATTGCATTCCACTTTGCAACCTACCTTGAGATGATGGTGACCTTACAGTCCTATTTGTGTTTGATGGCCAGTGTTAGCTATATATGAAGCCAACATAGAATGCTCTACCACAGAAACTAGGCCATTCAGCCCCTCTAGTCTGTGCTGACCATCATCTCCCTAGTCCCAATGACCTGCTCCCTGTTGTGGAATCAAAATGGAAAATGTTGAAAAGATTCCAATAATCAGGCAGCATCCGTGGAGAGTGAAAAACAGTGACTGACTTTCTGTCTCCATGGATGCTGCTTGGCTTGCTGAGTATTTTCAGTATTTTGCATTGCACCCCAAGTTGCTTTTGTGTATTACCAAATGAGCATTTTATCTTCAATTTTTGAACAAAAGCAATGTTTTTATATCACAGTTCCAATATTTTCCTGTTCTCATTCATTTCCTTCTGGTTGCACATCCTCCACACAGATCAGTTGTAATTAACAAACGCTTACCACCATCACTCTGCCAGCTCCAGTATCCTCTGTCAGCATTACCACAGTTTATGTCTCCCAGTCTCTCTTGACTTCCACAGTAACACAGCCATTTGTTCTCCATCTACCCCTGCCATTGCACCCCTGCAACCGAACCCTTTGTTGATGCCATCCTTTCTTTTACCTTATTGGAAAATGGTGCACCTACAACATGAACTCTGCTGCTTACTTCCTCCCTCTCTCTATTTCTGACATTCTCTCCTTTAAGATTTACAACACCTGGAATGTTCTGAGTATGGTGGAATGCCTTCAACCTTGCTACAAAGTAGCCCTTTTCTGCGGGATACTCCATGCCTCAAGTTTACAGTTCAGCACGCTCTATCGGAAGCACAGGAGAGCTGATCCTGTTTCCCCGCTTTGAAAAAAACCCTCAAGCGCTATTGACAGAACGCCAATGGATTCTTCCGTCCAAGCCGGTAGGAATACAAGCAGAATTTCATAAAATAACTCTAAACCATGGACCTTGGGCGAGGTAAGCTAGAAGCTCTTTTCTATTTACGGTTCATCACTGTAAAATCCCGCACAATCTTTTTTTTGCGCGCGGTAATAATATGTTTCCAAAGCAAACCCAGTCGTTTCAAAGTGACCCGCATCTTTTAAGCTTTGTGTTGAGTATAGACGACTTTGGACTGCATCTAAATTGAGCTTATTCAATTCCCAACACTAAACGATCAAATAATCCAGGTAATCTTTTTATGTCTAAAACCAATCTTTTGATGTCACCCACACCTGTAATGTTCCCTCCTGCAATATCCAAAGGGGCAGCTCCATGTTTTACTGCCTCTTTTAAAACTGCCACAACTTGTTTTACTCGATCCTTTAAAACTTTAAAGCTGCAGTGACCACATCAAAATCGAAAGGGAAACATACATTTCTGTGGCCGCATGAACGATATGTATGTAACCTTTCAAAACAAACTGAACCTCCTCGTGGAATTGATGTGCAATCAAAATTCTAAACACACGCACACGTATAATGTTACTGCTGGCTTGATTCCCTGCTAACACGGAAACCTTGTATCACAATACAGAACTAAAGGAAGTTCTTCAATACTGTATACATTTTACATTTCGAGCATTGGGTTACAAATATGTATTATTGATAGGCAAGCCTGGTTCACTGTTAAATCGTGTTATAATGCACTATGAATACAAGAAGACCGGTAACCACGATGTAATTACCTCTCCACCTGGACTGCGTTGTGTTCTTGCATTTCCTTGCTTTCTCAAAATAGGATGAATGGAATTTAATGATATTTCAATAATGAAGGGATCATTTATTGAATCGGATCCAAACTCAAATACTTTAATATATAGGGTATTACTGAAGCATCCTGAGGAGGGAGGGAGGGAGGGGGAAGAGAGGGGAGGGAGGGGGAAGAGAGGGGAGGGAGGGGGAAGAGAGGGGAGGGAGGGGGAAGAGAGGGGAGGGAGGGGGAAGAGAGGGGAGGGAGGGGGAAGAGAGGGGAGGGAGGGGGAAGAGAGAGGGGGAGAGAGAGGGGAGGAAGAGAGAGGGGGAAAGAGAGAGAGAGGGGGAAGAGAGGGGGGGGGGAAGAGAGGGGGGGAACCCCGTCCAAGAAGAAATTTGGCAAATAGCTCGTGCACGTCTACTTCGGAACAATAAAATGGAACGGTTCTGGTTTTTGTTTCTATCCACTGACCAACACATCCGTTGTATAAACATTTATAGCCCAAAGCAACTTTTTAATACTTTTTTATCGCTCAGTTTTGCTGTGTATCAGGAGAATTCCTGTGGGTACAATTTTCTCACATATGGCGATTTAACTTAAGCTGGAATAAAAGGTCACTTTGATCGTTCGGATCATTAATAAGGAGGGGGGAAAAATCCTTCCTGACGGGTGAGTTCACAGGTCTCATAATTGCAGAATGATGGAATATCTCCCTGCAAACTGGACGAGAACATTTATAAACCAAGTTGGTAATTAACAAAAACATTTTAAAAACTCAGGACAAACTTTACAGATGAAAGCGAGTTTAAAAAGGCAGATGGCAACTCTGGTGTATGAAACTCTTTGGTCTCTATGTCTCCTCTTCAACCTTCGAAACAGGCATTGGATTTTCTTGTCCATTAGTTAAGACCACCGTAATATATATTCGGTAGATGCATTTATTTTTAAGCAATTGAAAACATAATTAATCGGCTAGCAAATGTCTAGGGCCTCGCCCATGGAATTATTTTCGATAAATGTATAATAGACTTCATAAAACGCATCAACCTTTTCCAACGAATGCAACGTCTGCAATTTTGATGAGAACAGATAAATGGATTTTCGTTCGTGAATTTTGAACTGGACTAAATTTTTGCATCTCTTTTATTAAATTTTGAAATACTTTAATGAGAAGAAAGAACACTGAATGGGCTTTAATGGACAGCTAATCCAGAAATAGAAAGGAACTGTTGGATGAACTCCGCAAGTCAGTCATGGTCTGTGGAGGAAAATGGATGGTTGACGTTCTGGGTTGGAGTCCCGAGTCACCAATTTATTCGAAAGGCCGGTCAATTACTTCCTTCCATGATATTAACACATTCACAAATGCATAGATATTGACAGAGCGAAGTAGAAAATAACAGCAGAATATCTACAATTTTAACAATTTGTTTATCATTAATGGCAACAAATAGTCTTGGAAATTAACAGTGATTTTAGTGTGAAGCAATTCAATCATTAGAAATAAATCCCCAACTTTTCTTCTTGCATGCAATGTTATGTTATTTTTCTGATTGCTAAGGTGAAACGTGGCGTATTGCGTCTTTCCACATCGAGAGCAAATTAGTAGCATGGGGAAATACTGGCAATTGCTCTTGTGCACTTTACCTTTACATTAATTGATGCCGCTTTAGTTGGCCATTCAGCGCTTGACGTCCTGCTTTGCGGAAACTGCCAAAATGTTTGGCCTGGAAGTCAGCCTGAAGAAAACTGAGGTCCTCCATCAGCCAGCTCCCCACCATGACTACCAGCCCCCCCACATCTCCATCGGGCACACAAAACTCAAAACGGTCAACCAGTTTACCTATCTCGGCTGCACCATTTCATCAGATGCAAGGATCGACAATGAGATAGACAACAGACTCGCCAAGGCAAATAGCGCCTTTGGAAGACTACACAAAAGAGTCTGGAAAAACAACCAACTGAAAAACCTCACAAAGATAAGGTATACAGAGCCATTGTCATACCCACACTCCTGTTCGGCTCCGAATCATGGGTCCTCTACCGGCATCACCTACGGCTCCTAGAACGCTTCCACCAGCGTTGTCTCCGCTCCATCCTCAACATCCATTGGAGCGCTTTCATCCCTAACGTCGAAGTACTCGAGATGGCAGAGGTCGACAGCATCGAGTCCACGCTGCTGAAGATCCAGCTGCGCTGGATGGGTCACGTCTCCAGAATGGAGGACCATCGCCTTCCCAAGATCGTGTTATATGGCGAGCTCTCCACTGGCCACCGTGACAGAGGTGCACCAAAGAAAAGGTACAAGGACTGCCTAAAGAAATCTCTTGGTGCCTGCCACATTGACCACCGTCAGTGGGCTGATATCGCCTCAAACCGTGCATCTTGGCGCCTCACAGTTTGGCGGGCAGCAACCTCCTTTGAAGAAGACCGCAGAGCCCACCTCACTGACTAAAGGCAAAGGAGGAAAAACCCAACACCCAACCCCAACCAACCAATTTTCCCCTGCAGCCGCTGCAACCGTGTCTGCCTGTCCCGCATCGGACTTATCAGCCACAAACGAGCCTGCAGCTGACGTGGACTTTTACCCCCTCCATAAATCTTCGTCCGCGAAGCCAAGCCAAAGAAAGAAGAATTGTACTTATACAGACAGCACAGTAACAGCACCCCGTGGTAGGGTTTTGAATGGTGGGAGGAGCCCCCGGGGGAGAACAGACAGGTGTTGCACCAACCGCTGTGTCCCATTACCGTCGAGTTCTCAAGAAAAAGGTATTAATTCTTGAACTATTATGGGTCAAGCCTACCCTTCCTGAGTACGCTGAGGTCAACTGGACTCGCAGACGCGGGATTTCTTGTCCGAGAATGACATTTTGATTTATTTTCATCAAAACAAATTGCCAAAAATCTATGGCCAGCTTGGTTATTTTAGTAGTGGTTCTCAACCTTTTTCTTTCCACTCACATACCACTTTAAGTATTCCCTATGCTATAGGTGCTCTGTGATGAGTAAGGGGTGGAAAAAAGGTTCAAAACCACTGTTTTAATTGTACCTCATTGACTCGTTATGTGCACGGTTTCATAACTCCAAAGGAGTTTTTCTCAAGCAAAATATTTCAGTAACAATTACGTCTAGAGCAGTGATTCTCAACCTTCCCTTCCCACTCACATGCCACCTTAAGCAATCCCTTACTCATCACAGAGCACCTGTGGCATAGGAAATACTTAAAGTGTTATGTGAGTGGGGAAAAAAGGTTGAGAACCATTATAGCTCATGTCAGTACTATTATTCAACCTGTCATTATTTTATAATATTGCTTATTCTGCCTGGACCACTGTAGCCCCAACCCCCAGCACAGAGCCCTTTCCCCATGCACATATCCACACGCTCAAACACTCGGCAGGAATGTCCTTCCCCAAAGATTTTTACAACCTCTCATGATACAATGCTTCACACACAGTCCTTCAAACCCTACTTACCATACAAAGCACAGCAGAACAACACCACCGTCACCCTTCTCTTGTGCACGCACCCATTACAGGGGAGTTGAGGTTGCTTGAAAACAAACACATACCGCTGCAAAAAACACTTTTAATCACTTTGCAAAGCATGACAACTCCAGTAGAGCAAGAAGCACTGCCACAAGTAGCTGGTCTCACCCCAAGAGAGTCTGCTTTGTGACTGACAGGTTGCATATTTCCAGCCCTCCAGAACATTTCAGCAGACCCATATAAGCATACGTTTCTTAGAATCAGGGCCCTATCCCTTACCCAATGGTTAATTAATAGTATTTTCCAGTCCTAATCAAATATGGAGTTGTTGTTTTTTAACCTTGCTGAATTATCAAAAAATATAATGGAATATTATTTTGATTATTACTTTAAAACTTACATTCTCAATCCCAAGATGAGACAGCTATTCCGTAACACCCATACTTTTATAACCACTTCCACACACTCAATCCTTTCACCAAATCTTCTTGGGCACAGACAAAACTTGTGTAACTTGTAGCATCCCTACATAATGAGAGAATATCTAAAACACACTGATACAATCAACCCTACAGCAAACCACACAATGTTCCCTCCACCACCCTGACATTATGATATAAGGACCCCAAATTTTCCAGAGATATTATAACATTATTATTCACTCAATTCCAGCTCACAATATGGCATTGCTTCTCTCCCATAGTTTGATCAATCCCTTTTTCTTTGCAGAATGATACAATCAGCATCTCCTCCCCTCATCCCCACACCTAACAATCACATGCAATGAAATGCAACACAACGATTCAATGCATTCACCTGAGTTGCAACCCTTTATGTTCGGCAGCCAACATCACCCTCATCACAATCTCTTCTCACTGCAACCTTCAAGTAGAAGCTACAGAAGCCTGAAGAGCAGCATTGTGAGGTTCAAGAAAAGTTTTCAAATGGGTCTTGGACCTCCCCTTGTTCGGCTGCTCAGGCACTGCACCCACATCACAAAAGGAACTGCCTGCACTATTACACACTTTATTCTTACACTACAGTAACTGTGACTATTTATTACAGTTAGCACAGCAGTTAGCACAACACCTTTACAGTGTCACTAATCGGGACTGGGCTTCAAATCCCATGCTGTCTCCCCAGGGGCTCTGGTTTCCTCCCACTGTTTGAAACATACCGGAGATGTAGATTAATTGGGTGTAATTGGGTAGCATGGACTCATGAGCCAAAATGGCCTGTTACCATGCTGTATGTATGTCTAAATATCTAAATTTTTGGGAATTATATATTTGTTGGCAGCAAGCGGGAATTTCAGTGCATATACATTATGTGCGTTATGATAATAAACTCATGATCATTATCACATATACCACGCTGACAAGAAGCGTGGACATGGACAGAAATCACTTTGTTCCTCTGAATGCCAAAAGACTCACTGGAGGTGATGATTCATTTCATTACATGGTGGCTGCTGAATTTTCCTAGTGGACCTTTATTTTGGGGAGGTGGGGTCGTGCAGACACAACAAATTGATAGAACACTGTTCTATAACCTCTGATCCTGCCCCTGTGTATGCTACTGTATGAAAGAAAATCTCCAAATCCACTGACAGGGCAGGTGAACCATCCTCAGAGTCCTCTCCCTGGCTCTAATGTGCAGACCATGTCATTGGACGCCAGATCCCAAATGAAAGCATCCTGCTTCTAGGTTTGTCACAGCAAGAGTCCCAGGAAGATACAAGTATGTCCTCAAAACCAACATGGAAAAACAAGTAACCTTCCTTCTAACTGGTGGAAATCTTTAACCTATGAACTCATGAAGTGTGGGAGAGCCAGGTGTGGCAGTGTCATGGGGAATCCCCGGGTCCTTATGTCAGATGCATGTGGAATCCCAGCATAAAGGGAGGAAGGCACACACTGCCTGCCACAGTAAACATTCATCCCCTTGTCCAGTGAAGTATCTGTGGGCCTACTTCAGGCAGAATGTGTAGATCCCACATTGGCCCTGTCAGCCACGTCATGAATCACAGAGGTGGAAGGGAAGTCAGGTAAGCTCAACTCGAAACACTGCCTAGAAGACCAGACGCACAATGATATACTTCCCACACATGGACACACAGATTGATCCAACACTGTTGCATGTTAAGTGAGCCAGCTCCCTCATATACCGAATATATTCCAACATCCATACACGAAAGGGATGAACCAGCTTCTCACGTACAATGCATTGTAGGTATCTTCTTTAAATGTGCAGTAACAAAACTATCTACAAACTCCTAATGGAACTCAATGGGTTGAACAGCATCTGTGAATGGAGATAGACTGTCAATGTTTCAGATGTTTCACAAACCACCAACCAACTGGAATTCCCTCTTCCATAGTGGAATCACTAACTGGCCTTTGGACCTGATTAGTTTAACTCAATCACCCACATCCACCCCCAACCCTGCCACTCACAATGGCATTGTCTGTCCTCTTTTACCCATTGAGTGATATCGGTCTCCAATCTCCGTAACATTGATGAATACGCAGGTTTTAAATGGTTCAGACATGCAGGCCTTGGATGAAATGAGCAGACCATGAAATTAAGGATGTTGGGCTTCATTAATAGGGGGATTGAATTCAGGAGTAGAGAGGTCATGTTACAATTCTACAAATCTTTGGTAAGCCCACACTTAGAGTTCTGGCCACCTCATTATAGGAAAGACATGGAAGCTATGGAGAGGGTTCAGAGAAGATTTACCAGAATGTTGGCTGGATTTACCAGGGCCGAAGAGCCTGTACCGTGCAGTATTGTTCTATGTTCTATAACCCATATCCTTCACATTATTTACATTAATGTCTGTTTCCACACACAAAGACATGAGTTTAATTTAATTTATTTACAGTCATTATTTATAGAGTTCTATTGTACAGAAACAAGCTCCTCAGCCCAATGTCCATGCCACCCAAGCAAGTCCCATTTGCTTGTATTCAAAACTTACTTTAAAGTATCAATGGGTACTGAGGAGCTAAAGCATTCAATAGAAAACAGAACAAAGCTCTTGGTCCATGAGACCGCTTAATCTGAGAGCATGAACTTTGTAAACACAATCTGGGTCAAGCAGCATCAGCAAGAAAATGGACGAGATTTCAGGCAGAAAGCCTTTATTGAGACAGGGTACATGGAGATGATAAATAAGAGTAAAGAAGACAAGGTGGGAAGGATGAGACGGGGACCTCAAATGGGAATGGTGAAGCAGGCAGCGGTGAAACATAGGTAGATTGGCAGATGCCATGCAAAGGAAGAGAAGCAAGAAAAATGAATCAGGTGGAGGAAGATAATGACATAGGGTGAGAGTAGGGGAATAAGAAGACAAATGTTGCCAGGGCTGGAATCTAAATGTGGAGAGGTGACAAGATGGTATAAAGAGAGACCAGATAGAATCCAAGGAGAAGATGGTGCAGAAAGTGAACGAATTCAGTGAAGAGATGGATGAAACCAAATATAAGGGGAGCGAGAATGGTCTGGATGGGAAAGGGACCAAAAAATGGGGAAGGAAAGGGAAGTGGTATGGAAGGAGACCCATAACCCAAAATTAGAAAACACTCTCCCACACTTTCAGAGTTCATAGAAAATGCAGTGTTCATTCGATTGGGCTATAGACTGTCCAAACAGAATATGAAGCAGTGGAGAAGGCCCAGGATAGACATGTGTAAAAACTTTCTCCTGATGTCTCCCCTAAACTCTCCTCCCTTCACTATGTAGAGATGTCGCCAGGTGTTTGCTATTCTTGTCCTGGGAAAAAGGTGTTGGCTGTCCACAATATCTATGCCTTTCAGAATCTTGTAGACCTATATTGAGTCTCCTCTCATCCTTCTTTGCTCCAAAGAGAAAAGTCCCAGCTCTGCTAACCTTACCTCATAAGACTTATTTTCCAATCCAAGCAACATCCTTATAAATCTCCTCTGCATCCTTTCCATAGCTTCCACATCCTTCCTATAATAGAGAACCAGGCACCAGTGGATTGTACAAAAAATGCAATGCTGGAAGAACTTAGTGAGTCAGACTGCTCCTAGGGGGTCAAAATGGTCAGTTAACATTTCAGGGCAATTATGTTTGCTCAGGATTCCGCCATCTGCAATTTTGTCTTTCTCACCAGTAGATGACCAATAGGTGAATCTCTCCATCCATCATCTACTGGTCCCTTTCTCCCATGCCCTCTCTTTATTACAGCTGTGGAGCTCTCCATCCATCATCTACTGGTCCCTGTCTCCCCCAAGCACCCCTCTTTATTACAGCTATTCATCCACCCGCCATCTTCAACCTGAGTCTTGATGAAGAGTGTCCACCCAAAAGGCCAACAGTCTTTGCCTCCAGAAATGTGGCCGGACTCCCTGAGTTCCTCCTGTGGACTCTTTTATTGCTTCATATTCTCGAATCTTCTGTATACCCGAGAAAGGGCCCAAATGTTCCTTACTCATTCCTTCCTATAGATGCTGCGTGGCCTGCTGGGAATTTCTAGCACATGGTCCCATCATTTGTAGACTTCCTTGTTTAACAGCATCTGCTGTCTCTTGCGTCTCAATATATAAACTCCAGCTACAATACCAACTGGAGGAACGGAGAACCCGAGAAGTGGAGGAAATAGAAGGGCTGAGACCAAGCTCCGAGCGTGAGAACCCACAGGGAGAACCAAAGTGTGAAGCGGGGCGGGAGGAAAAGGGGAATAAAACGGAAAAGCGATAGAGAGATCTTGATAGGTAGATTTCGTAAGGGAGAGAAAGGCAACGCTGGGGGGAGGGGAAAAGAAATCTCTCCTGAACATCGCGCGAGGCCTCGACTTTTTTTCCACTTGGCTGGTCTGCGACTGAACTGTAAACTTAAAATGACATGGTCTCATTAATTTGGCAAGGACGGCAAAACGTGGTCATTTCGTACACCCAGAAAGCCATTGTTTAATACGGGGTCAGGGCAAAGGTGAATCAAAACATAAGAGAACTTTACAATGCCCCAAGCTACAGTCTTTTCAAATCACAGAACTCGCTACCTTCAATTAACGGAGACATTATACAATAGTATCATACATTATGTCGTGAAAGATCTGTTGTGGCATGTTGTTGGAATTGCTGTTTAAACAAGCATTGTTTGCTTAGATTGATATTTAGAGAGCCGGTTATTCTTTCAATCTGCAGAATTAACAACGTTTAATCTTCAGATTCGGACGTTGTAGTTTCGCAGTCCACTTTCTGTCACTATTTGTTAAAAAACTCGAAAGCACGGAGAAGCCATCCGCAATTGCGCTATGAGCAAGTGTAGAATTTTAATACATGGGCGGCAGAATTAAAAGTTGACAATGAAATAACATGCCTTAGAATAATAATGGAAATCAATAGGATCCGAATAATCTGAGTTCTCTCCTATTTACATCTGAAATTGGGCGACAAGATAAAAAGTGATTTGTTTGCAGGAACCAACAAGCTTGAAAGAGTTTGTAACGCTCGTTGGACGACCTTCCCTTAATATTCATATTGTAAAGTAAGTTGAAGATTGTTTGAACTGATTTGGAACCCAGTAGTAACATTTTTAATGAATTATTTGTTTTAACATTCTATTCGGGATATTTAAAATTAAATAAATAGCCAAATGCCACATCGACGCTATTTTAAAGTTTTATAAAAACAAAACTGCTTGAATTGTCGGGAACGCAGGATTAAAGGGTACACGTGAAATATTATATATCAGGAGAATCTAGATTACAAGGAAATCACGGATGTTTTTACATATTTTTATGATTAAAAAGCATATCGAAAAATAATCATCCAGGAAGAAACAATTATCTTGTGGTACTTTTGGCAGAGGTTTAGTTGAGTATATTTTTTGACTGCAAATTTTGCTGTGCATAATTTTCTGGCTGCAGCGACTTCCATCCTGTTAACTCGCCTCATTGGTTACATTTCTATTGACCCGGAGATAAACCCTGCCAATCTCGAGTCATCATTTTGTCATCAATTGAAGTCTGAAATATTCTTGGCATCGAGTATGACAGAAACAATGGCTCTTTTTTTTTTGTCCCCCTAGGGTCAGAGAGACCTTCCGTGAAATTTAAATCTGAATGTAATATCATCAATATTTCTGTACGTGGTTCTGTCATGACCTTGTCTGCTGGGGTAAATTAACTAAATTTCGAAGATGTTTTCCTTTCCTACATGCAGCAGAATCCTTACTGTTATTGACACCACTTAAATAAATCAAATGATGCTTCTAAAACTACTTTAAATCACTGACAAATAGAAAATGAACAACGCTTAAGCGTGCAGTGAAAACAGAGACAAATTGGAAGAAATGCAAAGCAAAAATAATCCATTCAGCGGGTGATTTTCGACTTCAAATAACATTTCCTGCCTTATCGCCATTTGCCTTGAATCATCTACTCCAAGAAATCTATTAATTTCCGTTTTGAATACAATGTACATTTCAATGGGACCACCGCTCATTATTTTACACTCTAATAGAGGACTAGACGAATTGATCTCTCCTTATGTGGACAGATGTTCATTGCAGGCACCAGTTTGGTAGATCTTGACTGAACTTCCTCCAGAGCAAGTTTTTTTTTCAGATTGTTTCTTCTTCCACCGCTTCTTCGTTTCTTTATTCCCTCTTCCTTCCCTGTCAGTATGTGCCCAACATAAGCCGTCAGGAATCTTTTTCTCATTTACATATTCGTAGACGTTCGTGATCAGTGTTGTTTTGGGTTTCTCCCTAATTTACTCTGGTTTTATTTTAAATTTCTGCCACCTAAAAGCTTAAATCCTCACAGCTCTCAGGCTTCGTGCTTGAGCTGGCAACTTTATACGCGGTTTCCTTAGATTTAATGTTATATTTAATTTATCCCGTAATATTTAAATCCTATTGCGCCTTTCTGCCTTAAGAGGAATATATATAGAAAGGTGTTGGCCACAATTAATTAATTATTTAAATCCTAGTGACCGTCTGAGGGTTTAATGCAGTTTTCTCAATCTCCCGCAGTCAACCCGCCCTTCGTACTGCTTTTCCTTTCTTGATGTTGCAAACCCAACTCCAGAATGGCCTTCATCATTTTCAAACGTTTATCAAGCTATGGTCCCACTTTCCTTGGGGGTTCCTATACAAGAAGATTATTCATTAACCGCTCACGTTGCTAAGTACAATAATAGATCTAAACGAACCTTTTCCAAGGTCGGTGTCTCGACACTGTATACTAATCGAGAAATTTATCAATCGGGAAAATTAGAGATTATTCATCTGGTTTACTGTCTGATTGGTTCCTAAAGAAAATCGCACGAAAGAGCAAAGATATCAATGGCTTTATCTAGTATTTAGTCATTTAATGTACCATTCACCCCTTCACACACCCTATCCTCTTTTACGTCGAAGGGCATCTCGTGTAAAAATGCGAGTGATCCGTGTGGAGTTTGTGATCAACTAAAGTTGTGCAAGGTTGATCCAGGGCATGACTGTAGCAACTGGGGAAGGGTAGTAAAACAAAAATGGAATTAAAAAGAAAAAAATAAATTAATTAATGGAAATAATGAACGTATTTTCATAAAAAGGAAACAACTGGTTCACTTCAGGCGAACAGACATCCATCTTCAAAGAATGGTCGCTATGTGACTCCAGATGCTTGACTGTTAATGGCCTCCTTCGTTCAGGGGTAAATATGGACGAGCAAGAAATGCCGGCGTTGCCAACATCCTTCGCATTCAGTTGATGGAGAAAAACAGTGATATTCAAAACTATCTAAATATGGATAATCATTGGGGGGAACGCGAGATCTTGTGTGGAAAGATGTCTTGTGTTTAACAGGCTGGTTCACTTTCAGATTATTCCAAGTCAATTAATTTACAGGTAATACTATTTTGATACTGGGTCTAATGATTCATCGCGCCCTTTCCTTTGCTTCGGGACGATTTGCAAAACTGAAACATGAAACTTTCAGTGCCCCAAAGTTACAATAACAGAACAAGAAACTCTCAATTATCTGATAACAAGTCACCAAAACACAGAAACGTTGGGAAATGAGTAAGGTTTGATTGCCTAATAATATCCAGCCTTCCAAGTTAACTTCAGCTGAACTAAATTGACATTTATACTGATACTATCTGCAAGTCTGCGGTTTTGGGTACTATAAATAAAACAATTGTGCATTAAAACAGAACCCTGCTCTCCCGGGGAGCAGTTACAGACTTAAGCAATTTTTGCAACGAACTTCTGGAGACTACTTAGCGGAAATTGGACTCGTGTTATCATCTCTCACAAGAAGAACGTACGTAACGAGTCTCCCATGGTAAGATAAAATGGCAACGTTTGATTATGTCTGTGTGAGGTCATTTTAAGCGTAGAAGGGAGTCTCTTCACATCCAGATGTGACATATGGTTATCACATGTATTTATTTGTGTGTGGCTTTCGTCACAAACAAATAAAAATTCCCCACCCAAGATTACATGCAGAATAAATGTAGCCGAACAATTTACTAACCACAAAACACTCGGCCTAATCTTCTACTTAAGAATAATCTAAAAAAAACAATTTAACCAATGAAGTATGAAATCATAACAACTTTGGGATTCGAACTAGTAAAAACACTCCTGTGAGAAATCGACACAGTTCTTGGCTCCTGCCCAAGGTGGTCTAATGGTACAGAAGAACGTAATTGGGGAATTGGTCAAAAATCACCTCCACTGCAATCTGCAAGGGTGCAATCAGTCTTTGACATTTGTTTGAGGCATGGTTTGGCAGCTCCACGACTCTGGTGGTAAGCCTTCTGGCAAACTGTTATGCTCTATAATGTGCAAACATTAATACATAACAGCTTCCTCCTCTTGCCCATATGAATAGTTGTTTTGTTTCTGTTAAACGAAAATTACCCTTAAGCCAAGGGAAATGTTTGTTGTGCTGCAGAATTGGATACAACAAAAAAGCTCTTGTGGGATATGGAGAGCAGACAAACGACTGTTATGAGGGCCTGTTTTGCCTGAAGACAAGGAAATTCTTCCACGAATCTTGGTGGGATTCCGAGCAGTGAAAATTGACTGCCTCTGGTTTGGAGTTTGATGTGCGAGTGTGAGGCATGTTGAACGGGGAAGGGGTCACTTTGATATACCATAATGTTTAACTTGTAGTCAATTACCAACTATCACAGTTTCTTATTCTTTTCTGCAGTTGCATGGTTAATTTAGAGTATTTATATAACACAAATACAGTGTAGGTATATGCTCATATAGATTCACCAAATACCTGTAATATATAAAGTCCATTAAAAGTAAACCATGAAACTAATGTCACAACAAACAAAACGACGTTAGCTTGTGTAAAAGTGCGTTGATAGACTGAGCATGTGTGACATGTTCAACACTATATTTCCACACCACGTAATGCGTGCATTAAAACGGTGACTGCACTTCCGTCTTTACTTGGCTGTGTAGAACTTTGTATTTATATAGTTCCTTGAGCCATCCCAATGTATTTAATCTCAATCTGCATATTGCTTAAATGGTTTTTTTAAAAATAATTACAATCAGGTATGTAATATATTCATGAAAAAGGCTGATTTTAGAATTAATTCAGATGATTTATTCCAATTCATCTCCTGCATTTCTTTCCTCTGGTCTATGGCTTGTATAAACCACGCGTTCAAACAGTAAATATCTAGGTTACATTTGTAACCCATTCTCATAGCAGTAACTTTCAGAATTGTTAGAAATTCTGCCATCCAAAATAACCGCATCTAAAAATAAATCCCTTCGAATATGCTTACCAAAGATGCAAGTGAATCAGCTTAAATCTACAGAGAATAAACTCAGCGCCAACTAAACAAATCGTTGAATAATTTTTAATATTTCGAGAAATCTACGTGTGGCAAAAATTAATTGGAGAAAAGTTGGATTTATTCACATTTCTAGTTATTGTAGTTATACACAAACACACATATATTCTTTTTTTAAAAAAAAGATTGTCTAGAGCTTTGCTCGGATATATATCTCCCATCTACATTTTATAGAACGTGTCCATATGTATCTCACGAAATAAAATCTACGAATATTCATTTTTTTTCCAAGTTAATGTCAAGTATTATTGAGACGTATTATTTAGTCACATCCGAGGATGACCATCACTTTGTTCAGCGACTGCTGCTACGTATCCCATAAGCTTCAGAGACTAATTACTTGTACAAACGTATTCCCTGCTGGGTTTACAAAACTCGTATATAAATAATCTCACTGACAAAAGGCAAAGGAGGAAAAACCCAACACCCAACCCCAACCCACCAATTTTCCCCTGCAACCGCTGCAACCGTGTCTGCCGGTCCCGCATCGGACTTGTCAGCCACAAACGAGCCTGCAGCTGACGTGGACTTTTTACCCCCTCCATAAATCTTCGTCCGCGAAGCCAAGCCAAAGAAAGAATATAAATAATCTTAATTTTAAAAGTTCAATTTAATGCCTTGGAGAAGTTTTCGTTCAGATTTCTTTTAAGGAACATGGAAGACAAAATCTCGATGAAATGAATTGGTAATGTATGGTCTTGTGATTACTAAAACGACTAAAAGGATTACCATGTTTTTTTTATTATAATGATTAAATCCGAATAAGATTTTAATCCTGTATAAAGATATCAATAGCATGGAAGTGAATATGAAAATACACAGGTCGAGCAGGCAGGGTTCCCCTCGGGTAACGTTGCCACTGACCATAGGGTCAAGTTCAGAAAACTTTTTATGCCAACTTAATTGACTCGATAGACATCGCAAGAGAATATCCTTGTGTGTACAGGGGAAAAGCCCAGCACTCATACAATCTTGGCCTGTCCAAGCAGAGAAGTGCAGGCGGACGGGTGGGAGTGATATCTGGTTTCCGAATGGAAGTAAAACAAAAAATTAAGCCATGGGGGTCGGCTTCACTCAGCTGAGTTCGAACAACTGCTAAGCAATCTTGAACTAGAGGAAGGAAAGCATAAATTTGCTCTGTTTTCATACAGAGGCCAAGGTACAAATTTAGTGAATGCTTGTGCACAAGCGAGGCTCCATTTTTTTTTACCGTTTTGGTGAAGTCCTTTTAAGATTCATGAAACTTCACGATTTATATACAGCCAGGAACGGCAACAACAAAGAAAAACAAAGTCCGCCGGGAATTACTGACTCATATCACAAATGATGTCAGTAGGGATTATGAATTACAGCTTTTCATTTGTTGAATAATCTCCTCCTCTGCTCCGGCGAATGCAAATAAAAAGCTGATCAGAGGCAGTATTTTTGTTATAGCTGAAATATATATAAAAAAAGCATTGTATGGGAAATCAAGCGCCCAAACGTTTCCCCTCCGGAAAATAACGTGTTAGGAATTGAGGGGACAATGTTATTATTTTTCTTGCCTGTTTGGTCTTTACCGCTGATATTAGAGCGTGGAAAAGTCATCATTTACAAATTACTTCGAGTTGCAACTCGACACCCGAGGAATGATATTCCTGCCCCCTTTGCAAGGTTTACAATTCCCAGAGAAGAGAAATGGTCTCAGTTAAATACAATAAAGTCTCAATTTCCCCATTACCATGAGCTTTACCTGTGTGGTCCCAGCAGAAAAGTTCATAAAACTGTAAAATAAACATAAATTCTGAAACGCGTAATCGATAAATCATGTGTTAATCATTATTCCATTTTTGTTTCAGTTTTTGGAAAAATAAATAGGATTTGCCTTTGTTAAACTTCTTGATCCTATTGAGCTGTGAGCATGAAACAGCTCTTGTAACCTAAGGCCGGCGTAGCTGCTCTGTAAAAGATCAAGTAAACAGGCATTTCAAAGAAATATAAAATACTAAATTATAAAGAGACACGCACGCACTCACACACCTTAAAAAACAAGCGAGTGCAAAGCTACACGTATCAATATAATCATATTCGTTTGATAAATATTACGCAGGATAATATTATAAAATGTGCACCATTATAATAAATGCAAATTATTAAATTAAAAAGCTAAATATTTAAAAAGCCCTATAAACACGCAGTTTATTAAGTAAATCTTAATGTATCTTTGTAAAAGGCATGTGAACAGAAGGTCATGTCAGTCAGACATGGACGCGATTTTGACTGGTGAATGAAAGACAAGCAAATTCCATTCAAAACATGTAAACAAGAAGCAGGTAGCGTTTTCACTTGCATTTATTTTCACCGTAGTGAGGAGGGATGAGGTGAAATGCCAAAAGTTCCAATTATTCTGAAATTCCCTGTTATCGGCGTTGTGCAAAATGATCTCCCGTTGTTGATTTCACAGAAAGGGACGGTATATAACCTGAGCCCGTCTTCAAGGTATCTAATGAAGAAAGAATCTCCCTTCACCTCCGATGGACGCTGCGAGACCGGCGGAGATCCTCCAGTGTTTTCATTACAATCTCAGCGTCTGCAGGCTTTCGTGTTGCACGCCTGTTATTGATTTGCCTGGTCGATATGATACCTGGGGGGGGGGGGGGGGGGGGGACGGGACACGACGACTAAGAAAAGGTGAATATTTCTAAATCAGAGGTTTCAAGGTTCACCATCTTTTCAGACCACCCGCGCTTCTGCATGCAGCAGTTAACATGCATTGTAGACCGGTCTGTGCAAGGTCTCAATATAACGACCGCAAATTAAAATCTGAATTCAAGTAAAAACGATTCAGACAATCTCTGCATCTGAAGAGAGAGAACGCAAATTAAAATCTGAATTCGAGCAAAAACAATTCAGACAATCTCTGCATCTGAAGAGAAAGAATGCAAATTAAAATCTGAATTCAGTAAAAATGATTCAGACAATCTCTGCATCTGAAGGGAAAGAACGCAAATTAAAATCTGAATTCAGTAAAAATGATTCAGACAATCTCTGCATCTGAAGGGAAAGAACGCAAATTAAAATCTGAATTTGAGCAAAAACAATTCAGACAATCTCTGCATCTGAAGAGAAAGAATGCAAATTAAAATCTGAATTCAGCAAAAACGATTCAGGCAATCTCTGCATCTGAAGGGAAAGAACGCAAATTAAAATCTGAATTCAAGCAAAAACAATTCAGACAATCTCTGCATCTGAAGGGAAAGAACACAAATTAAAATCTGAATTCAAGCAAAAACAATTCAGACAATCGCTGCATCTGAAGGGAAAGAACGCAAATTAAAATCTGAATTTGAGCAAAAACAATTCAGACAATCTCTGCATCTGAAGAGAAAGAAAGCAAATTAAAATCTGAATTTGAGCAAAAACAATTCAGACAATCTCTGCATCTGATGGGAAAGAACACAAATTAAAATCTGAATTCAAGCAAAAACAATTCAGGCAATCTCTGCATCTGAAGGGAAAGAACGCAAATTAAAATCTGAATTTGAGCAAAAACAATTCAGACAATTTCTGCATCTGAAGAGAAAGAACGCAAATTAAAATCTGAATTCAGCAAAAACGATTCAGACAATCTCTGCATCTGATGGGAAAGAACGCAAATTAAAATCTGAATTCGAGCAAAAACAATTCAGACAATCTCTGCATCTGAAGGGAAAGAACGCAAATTAAAATCTGAATTCATGCAAAAACAATTCAGACAATCTCTGCACCTGAAGAGAAAGAACGCAAATTAAAATCTGAATTTGAGCAAAAACAATTCAGACAATTTCTGCATCTGAAGAGAAAGAACGCAAATTAAAATCTGAATTCAGCAAAAACGATTCAGACAATCTCTGCATCTGATGGGAAAGAACGCAAATTAAAATCTGAATTCGAGCAAAAACAATTCAGACAATCTCTGCATCTGAAGGGAAAGAACGCAAATTAAAATCTGAATTCGTGCAAAAACAATTCAGACAATCTCTGCACCTGAAGAGAAAGAACGCAAATTAAAATCTGAATTCGAGCAAAAACAATTCAGACAATCTCTGCATCTGAAGGGAAAGAACGCAAATTAAAATCTGAATTCTAGCAAAAACAATTCAGACAATCTCTGCATCTGAAGGGAAAGAACGCAAATTAAAATCTGAATTCGAGCAAAAACAATTCAGACAATCTCTGCATCTGAAGAGAAAGAACACAAATTAAAATCTGAATTCAGCAAAAACGATTCAGACAATCTCTGCACCTGAAGAGAAAGAACGCAAATTAAAATCTGAATTTGAGCAAAAACAATTCAGGCAATCTCTGCATCTGAAGGGAAAGAACGCAAATTAAAATCTGAATTCGAGCAAAAACAATTCAGACAATCTCTGCATCTGAAGGAAAAGAACACAAATTAGAATCTGAATTCAGCAAAAACGATTCAGACAATCTCTGCATCTGATGGGAAAGAACGCAAATTAAAATCTGAATTTGAGCAAAAACAATTCAGACAATTTCTGCATCTGAAGAGAAAGAAAGCAAATTAAAATCTGAATTCAGCAAAAATGATTCAGACAATCTCTGCATCTGAAGGAAAAGAACGCAAATTAAAATCTGAATTCAGCAAAAACGATTCAGACAATCTCTGCATCTGATGGGAAAGAACGCAAATTAAAATCTGAATTCGTGCAAAAACAATTCCGACAATCTCTGCACCCGAAGAGAAAGAACCAAATTAAAATCTGAATTCGAGCAAAAACAATTCAGACAATCCCTGCATCTGAAGGGAAAGAACTCAAATTAAAGAACGCAAATTAAAATCTGAATTCAGCAAAAACGATTCAGACAATCTCTGCATCTGAAGGGAAAGAACGCAAATAAACAAGAAAAGATTAGATCACACGCTGGCAAAAATTATGAAAAAAGCATATCGACGAATTAAAATGTCAGTTGTAAGTAACGGCTGTGGTGCAAATGGTTGAGAAAATGAAAGACAAATATTTTAAGCAAAGCGACCAGTCTGCAGAACTCTCTGGCTCTCTCGTTTTCAAAGTCAACACTCGAAAGCTGCTATTTCACCTCCTGATAAGTTTATGAATACAGAAAACAATCTCATTTTGGCCCCTGCGAGTTGAGAGCCCTGCCACAACAGTCTTCAAATACACACATTGACAGATCCGCCAAACCAGCATTTCACACAATGTAGTAAAAATAATATTTGTCTTTCTGCTTTCCAGCCGCTTCTTGCTTGACAGACGAAAATTATTTTCTTATTGCTCTCTGAAAGCAGCAATATGAACGAAACGGGGTTTATTTATTTAAAGCAGGGATTTCATTCCTACTGCCTGGACGTTTAAAAGAAAACACAAGGAGTTTAATAAAAGGTCATTGCAAAAACCTTCCCGAAAATACAAGAGGGAAAATGTAGTCCATCAGGACGAAACATAAAATGAACTCAGATCGGTGGTTTTCTGTTTACTCGTGTTGACAAGTATATTTGTGCTCATTGCCGGAGAATCGCCCGTTTCCAATCTGCCCAGATCGCAAATCCTAAATTTCGAGAGAGGAGCTTTGAAGTGTTACAGCGAATACAACCATTGGGAATGACGGTCAAGTCAGCCCATTGACATCGGCCATATCGAAATCGCCTGGAGAAACCTTCAATTAGGATGAACCATTCATCATGTCTCTTGTGCACTGAATTATAAAGGGTCTGCATAATATTCAAAAAGGCAAGTCGAATTTCTGTTGAGTAGCATTGAATTTATTTATTTTCATCTGAATGACAGGGAGATAGAATTCCCATGTTTCTTTTCAAGAAAAGAACGGAGGCGTCTCTTGGACGGGGACACCGGCCACACATCACACCTCAATGAGGCTCGGCCATTCTCCAACAGGGGTTGGAATTTGTCTTCCCTCCAATAAATCAAGAGGCAGTCGTCAAACCAGTCTCAAAAGTCACGAGAAAGGCAGTGCGTTATTGTGCGTCCGGGGCTGTTCTTAATTAACAATTCTGCCTCCACGGTGGCTTGTCCATTCCCCCCCCCCCCCCCACCCCCCCACAACCTCCCCGGAAATTTTGTCAAAGTGGCAGTAATTGTTTTTCTGCCTGGAGCAGAATGAATTTATTTTAATGTTTCCAAATTTAAAAAAATGCGGCACCGTTCTGGAGTCCGTCAGCACATTTGGACACAATGCAAAGTGACGAGCGGCCTTGGGTGCGGGTCGGCTGAGTTCGGATGGTGGGAATCGACCGCTTTCTCCCCTGCTGACCCACAAGAGAACCCATCAGAGATGGATCCACCGCTGGCATCAGCCGACTTGGGTTGGGTGAAGTGATCCCAGGCCATTGGGTCGGTTCTCCGGGCTGTGCGGAGGCTTCGATCGCGATCCAAGTGGCCATGAAATAACGCCGGGTGTTTCCCCCCAGTCTTCACTCACTCCCCATCAATTTCATTCAACTGAATCCACGCTTCGAACCTCACTGCATCAAGCCCCGAATTTCTTTCATTTGGCGAGAGGCCTTCACCATTGTCCAAGCGCCCCCTTTGAAGAGCCGTGAGACTTTCCCCGCAAAGAGAAACGATTGTTGCCCTTGCCGGCTGAAACTTGATTAAGTGTCTGACTTTCAGAAGTTCAAATCTATTTAAGTTGAGCAGTTGAAGTAAGATTGTCCAATGGCCAGTTGAATGTTTAGAACAGAGAACGATAGTTTAGGGACAGGCCTTTTGGCTCAAGTATCTGGGCCCCACATAAATTGAAGTAACATTCTGCTACTTGCACATGATCCACAGACTTGAAGAAACATTACTTCCACTGTTATACCTGGCAGTCTTTTTTCAAGGTACCAAAGTGTCTGCAATGAACCCTGTTTTTGTGCAATCACTGACAACACCCAAGGGCCAACAACTGTCTTCATCAGGCATGCTTTGACCATCTATATTAAATTGTACCAGAATATTTGAAAAATAAGGTTTTCTTAACTGTCATTTGTACACATGCACAATCTTGAATAGAATTTTTGGCATTGTTCAAATGCCTTTTCTCCAAGAACAAAAATGCCTGGATGTTAGTTAGGATGGAGACGTCATCCCAATGTGAGTGGAAAAGATTTGCTAGAGGAATTCTGCAGGTCAAAAATCATCCATGGGTCAAAATGGTCAATCAACGTTTCACATTGAAATCCTTTATCAAGACTGAGATAGAATAGGTGGGATTACATATGTAAAGGGGAAAAGAGGCTCGGGAAGGGGCCCAGAGGTAGAAGAGCATTGGATAGAATGTGTTGGGGTGGAGAGACAGGAAGAAGGAAAAAAAACCATGATGAAGGGGATGAAAAAGAAAAGTTAGAGAGAGAGAAAAATATAGGAGTAGGTAAAGAAGAGATAGAAACAGTGGAATCAATGTTCATGCTGTAAGTTTAAGGCTCTCTGGAAGGAAGGAATATGATGAGCTGTTCCTCAAGTTTATGTTTAGCTTTGCTCTAACAATGCATGAGGCTAAAGGCAGACATGTCACTACATGAAGCTCAAATTTAGACGCGCAAATAGAGTTCAGGGGTTTGGTGAAATAGTCACTCAATCTGCATTTGGTTTCACTGAGGTAAAGGAGGCTACAAAGAGTACAGTCAATTAAGTTGGATGATGTGCATGTAAAACTCTGCATTACTTGGAAGATCTGCTGGTCGCCCTGGATGGAGGTGAGGGAGGAGATGGAGGGTCAAGTTTTACAGTTTCTGCAGTTACAGCGAGAAGTGTCTAAGAGGGTCAAAGGGTATAAATATGAGAAATCGAGTTGTGAACTTTATCAATAATAGTAAGGGGGCATCTATATTAATTAAAGAGGAAATTTCCGATGTCTTGGAGAGGAAGGTCTCATCCTTGGAACAGATATGTGGAGGTGGAGGAACTGTGTGAAAGAGATGGTGTCCTTACAAAGGACAGGAGAGGAAGAGGTGTAATCCAGGTAGCTGTGAGAGTCAAGTTGGTTGGTTTATAGTAGATATTAGTGAATAGTTTGTTCCCGGAGATCAAGGCAGAGAAGTCAAGGAAGGGGAAGGATGTATCAGAAACAGTTCAGGTAAATTTAAGGGCAGAGTGGTAGTTCAATTCTTCCAGTCAAGTTTATTGTCATCTGATTGCACAAGTACAACCTGACAAAATACCTTTCTCCTTTCCTTGGTGCAAAACCTGCAGACACACAACCAGACATAACATATATCCAGACAAAGAATACACATACAGTACAAGTATTCATATGTACCAACAAATAAATAAATAAATAAATACTGTTTTATGAATATGACAGTCTCAGCTGGCTAGTGTGAGCAGTTGCTTTCATCGTTCAATATTCTTACTGCCCATAGCAAGAAGCTGTTCCTCAGCCTGGTGGTCCTGGCTCTGATATCTCTTTCTCGACAGGAGCAGCTGAAAGATGCTGTGTTCAAGGTGAAAGGGATCCTCTATAATTTTGTGTGCCCTCTTCAGATAACAATCTTGATAGGTCATGTCAATGGTGGGTTGGTCAAATTCCACATGTTACAGGAGATAGCATGAATACAGTTGCCAATGTAGTGAAGAGTTGAGATGTGGTACCAAGTAGGACTGGAACAAAGGCTGTTCCATGCACCAGACAAAAAGGCAGGCGTAGCTGGGACTGACAGGTGTGTCCATGGCTACACACTTGATATGGACGAAATGGAGAGAATCAAAGGAGAAGTTGTTAAGTATGAGGACAAGTTCTGCCAAGCAGAGAAGAGTGCTAGATGATGGGGATTGAAAGACCTCTGCATTCCCTCAGGCCCTCCTGACAGGGAATAGATGTTCCAAGCAATTGCACATCCATGGTGAAGATAAGGCAGAGCAGGGGAGCAAATTGGAATTTGTCAAAGAATTGAAAAGCAAGAGTGGTTACCTGAATGAAGGTGGGAAAGGACTGGGGGTGGGGGGGGGGGGGGAAGGTGGGGGGTGGCACCAAGAGAGTGTCAAGGTATAAAGAAATAAGTTTGGTGGGGCAGGAGCACACAGAAACAATGGGTCTGTCAGGGAAGTTTTGATTTTGAATTTTAGGTAGGGGATAGAAACGGATGGTATGGGGTTGGGGAACTCTCAGGTTGGAGTGGTGGTGAAGGAACCCCCTGAAGTGATGAGATCTGTGAAAGTCCGGGAGATGGTGAGTCTTCATCTATGGGTGAATATGGGGAGGTGTCCGTGAGCCGGCATTAGGCTTCAGCAATGGGCAAGTCATCCAATCTTGTCTGCATTAATGTGAGTTGCACAGAGTATGAATAAGATAATTTGGAAAAATAAATGGAACAATTCAACAATGCAAAACAAATCAGAGCCAAGATACTGCTAGATCACATAAAGGTGAGGTGATAGCTCCTTTCTTTTAAATATTTTTTTATTGAGTTTAACATGTAAACATGCATACAAAATTTTAAGATCTGATGGCAGCATCCGGACATCAGACAGAGAATCTCTGGAAAATTCAAAATTCTTAATTCTTCCAATCATGAGAATGTTCTATGACTGGAACCCACATCTTTACAAACTGAAACTTTCTATCTTTAATGTTGTATCTAATTTTCTCCAAGCTTAAATAGGACATGACATCATGTAACCACATCTGCCTATCAACGTGGTAAAGGCTACAACTTTCTTCTGACTCACGTGAGAAACCAGACAAAGTGATCCTTTCCATTAACCTAATCTTTTAAAGGCGAGTTGAATGAGAAATACTGATGGTGAAGAATGGTAATCTTTCAGGCTAGTGTCCTATTAAAGTATTACATTTGAATCATCCTACAACATGATCATCACATTAGATGGCAATGAAACTATGTTTAGACTTTTACAAAGAAGGTTTAATGCTGCTTTGGGAAATTGCAGATTTTTATCCAGCAATTAATACCAGGAAACCAGCTAAAGCAAATGCCTTTTACTTCCTATAGATGCTGCATGACCAACTACGTTTCTCCAGCAGTTCTGTGTACTATAATGATGCCCTCTACTTGGCATGTCATCAAATACTCTTCTGCAGATGCACCATGGAAAGTGTACTATCTGGTTGCATAATAGCCTGGTTTGGGGATTTTAATGCCCAGGAATGCAGAAGGATCCAAACATAGCTAGCTCTATCACAGGTTCCGACCTCCCATCCATATGCAAGATGGTGCTTCAGGAAGGCAGCCAACATCATAAAAGATCCACATGACCACAATCTCTTCTCACTCCAAACCTTCGGGTCAGAAGGTACAGAAGCCTGATGTCTGCCATCTCTTGGTTTAAGAACAGATTCTTCCCAATAGCTCTTGAACCTCCTCTTGTTACCCTAATCAAGGACTACTCAGAAATCACAAAAAGGATTATTGTGAAGTCACTTTTTGTGCATTAGGGTAACTTGAATATTTATTATCTGTATTTTTATATTTATTGCCTTTTTTAACTCAATTAAGTATACTTTTATAATTATTTTCTATGAAGTATCTGTTCAGCTGGATGAATTTTGGTGCATCTGCACATTGTGCAATGTATATGACAATAAACACATTGTTATTATTATATTTCTAAACAAGTGGAAAAACAATAAAGTATGGATGAACAATACAGAGATGCAAGTTCAAATCCCAATAATTTGCGTAAATTTGTTCAAGTTCAGAATTTTAAAAAACAATTCTCAGCTTTAACCACAGAACTGCCAGATTATTATTAATGTAGGGAAAGAAATTTACCTTCCTGGTCTGGCCACATGTGACCCCTGACACATTAATGTGGTTAACTCTCAGTTCCTTTTTAAAATGGTCTAGCAAACAAGGTGACTCAATGACAAATGATCATGACCAATGGTTATCTCCCTTGCCAAGGATATCTGAAAAATTAATAAATTAAGAAGATGAAATTCAATTAGGAGAAGTTTTGAGTAATGATTTTTGTAAGGACAAACAAAATCAAGAGAAGACAATAAATTAAAAGATATAATAGCAGAAGGATTTTGGAATGTACATTATGAAATTAGCAGAATAGTTAGACAAGAATGCCATGAAGCAGACAGTATATGCTTGGTTGAGGCATACAAGACTGAAAAGGTTTTCAAATATATTTTAAAAAATTAGTCAGACTATGTTGATAGTTCAGTCATCAATTTACAGGAATAATGAGATAGACTTGGCGAGGGTGCAAGGAGTAAAGATGTAATTTAGGCAGGAGAAAGATTGATATGAAGAGAAATTAACCACACTTGGTTTGCTCCCTTTGGGACAGAGGATGCCAAGGAGATATTTAATTGAGACATATACAATTGTGAGAGGTCAGGACAGGGGGAATGGGAAAGCCTTTTATTTTACTTGTAGAGAAGCCAATAGGGTTCAGTTAATAGGTCAGAGTTCTTGATGTTATGAGGCCTCGACCATGAGCTACGTAAGAGATCCAAATGGCACTCAATTTGTCCAGCAAGAACGCAATGGGTCAAATGTGCATGATTCAATTATTTAATGATCTCATTCCACAAATAAATACAAGATTAAAACTGCTGAAAATATGAATTAAAAGCAGAAAATGCTGGAAACATTTAGTGAGATGAACTGTACATGTGGAGAAAATTAACTTACTGTTTCAGATCAAAGGCCTGAAATCAGACACATTTTCAACAATGAAACAATGAATATTTCCAGAATTTTCTTGTTATATTCCAACAAATAAATGGCCTTCTGTCATTTAGCTTTGGACAAAAGGGACTATATGAGTACATCTCTGGACCAGAGAGGTTGGTGTTTTCCAGCTGGGATCACAATTTTTGACCAATTACACCATTATTAATCAGTTGCCATTCATACAGTGAAGACAATAAAGCAGTATAAATACAAATAGCTCTCAGGGCCCATTACAATTGCCACCAAAACAGCAAATGTAGCATGCTCTTGACAGGATGAAGAGAAGTCACAATCAAGGTACTGTATCAGATTGATGCACAATTATCAATTCCATTCATATCTTAGAAAATGAAGCAGCCTAGATACAACAAGACCTAGACACCATTCAGTCATGGCTAATCCAGCCAAAAACCTCTTCAGTCATGTGTCAGGCAATGACTGTGCCCAGTCAAAGAGAGTCCAAGCAACTACCCTTGACATTCAACAGAAATCCCATCATTGAGGTCCTCACCATAAATCATGGGGTTCCGAA
The DNA here is from genome assembly GCF_036971445.1 of Narcine bancroftii. Classification (NCBI taxonomy): domain Eukaryota; kingdom Metazoa; phylum Chordata; class Chondrichthyes; order Torpediniformes; family Narcinidae; genus Narcine; species Narcine bancroftii. Next base: position 118,819,392 of record NC_091469.1, on the reverse strand, counting down.
CCCAGTCTGGACAAGCCAGGGAAGTATGATGACCACAATCGGTTAAAGTCTGCACATCTTGTGTCAATAACTCAGGTCGTCATTCTACAAAAGTCTTCCAGACCAGAAGTCAGGAGTTTGACAGAATGCTCTCCACTTGTCTGGCTAAATGGAGGTCCAACAATTCCATTAACTCAAATAAGGCAGATTACTTGATGGTAAACCATCCACCACTGTCAACATTCATTCATTTCACACCAGTGCATACCAGGTTCATTGTGTCCCATCTTTAAAATGCACCACATTTACTCCCCCAGAGGGTGGTTGGAGACTGGAGTACACTGCCTGGAGCAGTGGTGGCGACAGACACTCTCACACATTTAAGAAGCATCTAGACACATACTTGAATACCAAATCACAAAGGGTTAGGCTCCTACTGTACTGCATGTCAGAATCAGAATCAGGATTCATTATCATGAACAAGTCATGAAATTCGGTGTTTTGTGGCAACCGGACATAACCACTTTACGACATTACTCTAAAAAACAAAATAATAATAACAATAAGAGGACACGAAAAGTGTCTTTGGTTCATTGATATTCAGGAATCTGATGACAGTGGGGAAGAAGCTGCCCTTGTGCCATTGAGAGCTTGTCTTTAAGCTCCTGTACCTTATCCCCGATGGTAGCAAAATGAAGTGGGTATGACCTGAGTGGTGGGGGTCTTTGAGGATAAAGGCTGCTTTTTAAAGACACCGCCTCATTAAATGTCCTCGATGGAGTAAAGTCTGGTGCCTGTGATGTTGCAGGCCAAGTTAACAGTCCTCTGGAGTTTATTCTTGTCCTAAGATTTGGCACCTCCATACCAGGCAGTGATACAGCCAGCCAGAATGCTCTCCACGTTACACCTGTAGAAGTTTACGAGAGTCTTCGTTGGCATACCAAACTGCCTCGAACACTTCACAAATTATTGCTGCTGGCAAATCTTCTTTTTGATTGCATCAATGTGGAGGCTCCAGGACAGATCCTCAGAGATGTTGACAACCAGGAATTTGAAGTTCTTGATCCTCTCCACTACTGAGCCCTCAATGAGGTCATGTTCCCCTGACTTCCCCTGAAGTCCACAATCATCTCCTTAGTTTTGCTGACATTGAGCGCAAGGTTGTTGTCATTACCCCATTCAATGAGCTGATCTATCTCCCTCTTGTACACTTCCTTATTGGCGTCTGTGATTCTGCTGACAAATGTGGCATCATCGGCAAACTTGTAGATGGCATGAGATTAGAATTGATAGGTACAATGGGGAGTCTGGACTCTGTTGTCTGTTTCTGTGTGGAAGATTCATTAGACCCATGGCTCTAAATCTGTCACCTCTATCACTAAGAAAGCCAAGGACAGCAAATGAATGGGAATACCACCATCTCCAGGATCTCTCCAGTCATACCATGGGGTGGCACAGTTAGCCTGGTGGTTAGTGCAATGCCGTTATAGCGCCAGTGATCGGGGCCAGGGTTCAAATTCCATGCTGTCTGTACGGAGTTTGTATGTTCTCCCCATGTCTGCTTGGTTTTTCCACGGGGGCTCCGGTTTACTCCAACCGTTTGAAATGTACCAGGGGTTGTAGGTAAATTGGGTGTAAATTTGGCCGCACAGACTCATGGGCCAACATTTTTTTAAAATTTAAAATTAAATTTTTTTTACTTTGATACAGTATTTCTCAAGACTCTGGCATGACCAAAACATATGAATCAATGAAGCTTCTCCATTGTTGCATTTAGTTTTAAACCATATTCCTTCACTGCTTTATTTGGTATCGTTGGAGAGAGTGACATAACATTAATGACATCTGAGCTGCATGTTATTAACTTTTATTTCTCTTCTGGCTAGGTGGGAGGTGTTGCTCAGATGGAGAGACCTTACCCCACCTCATCATGCTCACTGGCCACGTGATATCATCTCATGTTTAAACTTAGAGAAAATTAGATGCTCAGTTTCTAATTTGAATGTAATTTTCAAACACTGTCGGGACTCTTTTTGAATTACTTTTATAATATTTGATTTGTTAAGAAGGTAGAAATGTTGACTAATAGGTAATTTATCACTCTGTTAAGAATTCAGTCTTTTCTTTTTTTGGCCAAATAGCTTCTTTCTTGGTAGTGGGCTTAGATTTTCATTTTTTATATAATAAAATAATATAGTATCAATACAATATAATCTGTTTGATTAAAATGTGGAGTTCCTTGGATGTAATGATATGATTCAAGTGTAAGGTATTTTTTGAATTTTAACATATAACCATATGTACTCTGTATTTTTGGATGTGAAATTTCAATGTTAATAAAAATATTGAAAAAGAAAAAAAATTAAAATTTTATATACACTCATTCCAACTTCATTCATTATTATCTAATTGTACAACCGCAACCCTATGAAACAGTGTTCTCTGGTCCTTGCTGCAAAAACATGCAAACACACATACAGACATTATATAAATACAGACAACAATACATATGTGGTACATAGTCACATATATAAAGTTAAATAAATATTGTTGAGTAAATCGAGTCTCGGAGGGTTTGTATGAGCAGTTCATTCAGTTGTTCAGCAGTCTCACTGCCTGGGGAAGAAGTAATTTTTCAGTCTGGTCATTCTGGCTCTGCTACTCCTGTTTCTTTTTCCTGATGGGAGTAGCTGAAAGATGCTGTGCGCAGAATGGTCGTGGTCCTCAGTGATTTTGCATGCCATCTTCAAACAACAATCCAGGTAGATCACATGGATGGGGGTGGGGGGGGGGGTGAGGGAGACTCCAGTGATCCTCTCTGCTACACTTATGGTCTTGTGGATTGACCTCCAATCCAATGCTCTACAGCAGTGGTTTTCAAGCTTTTTCTTTCCACACGCATACCACCTTAAGTAATCCTTAATAATCACACAGCATGTATAGCATAGGAATTATTTAAGATGGTATGTGCATGGAAAGAAAAAAAATTGAAAACCACTGCTGTAGAGCATTGGATTGGAGGTCAATCCACAAGACCATAAGTGTAGCAGAGAGGATCACTGGGGTCTCCCTTACCCCCCCCCCCCCCCCGCCCCACCCTCATCCATGTGATCTACCTGGATCTACCACTCTGTTATACAGCCAGCCAGGACATACATTGGAAATATATTGCTTGTCCTTCACCAGTGGTGGGGTGCCAGAAATTCCTATCATGTGGAATTGGGGGTGGGGATGGGCACGGTCATCATATTAGTTCAAGAAGGTAGCTCAACACCACACTTTCTAGGGTTGCAAATGTGCCCACATCATCCACATTCCATAAATGAAGGGTGACAAACAATAATGGAATTCATGGGGGTGGAGACTTCATGAATATTCTCAATGATGAGTGAGCCCAGGACTTTAGTTCAAAAGCCAAATGGACATATTGTAGCGGCCGTGTCTTCAGTTGACTAGTCTGGTGTGTGTTTTTTGTATTACTTCAGTAGCTCTACCATAGTAGTTACTACAATATGTCCTAAGTTCTTGGAGGTTTCCACCATCATTGATCCCATTCAGTTCCCCTGGATGATGGAAGTTACAGGAGGCAAATATGATCCATACGTTTGTGGTTCAAAATAAAGAATCACAGATCTACGTCCTACTCTAGCTGCAGTATGGCATCCAGACAACAATCTGGAAAATCACTCCGATATCTCATGTTCAAAAATCAGAAAAATCAACTCATATAATAATTATCAGAACACTTCTGATTATCTGCAAACTAATGGCAGTAGTCATAAATAGTGGGACTAAGCAGTGCCAAGTCAGCAATATCTGTGTTGCTATGTTCAATTGCTGTTCTGCCTGGAGCTCTCAATACTCCTGGCCTAACCATTAGATATAGCTGAATCGCAGATGTGAGGTCAGAGTGATTGCATTTGAAGAACATTAAACCAAGTAGGGACTCACTGGGGAACAAATCGCAAACATTACAGATGGTGGAATCTGAAGCAAACAATAATGCTGGAGGAATTCAGTGGGTCAGGCAGGACCCATGATTAGTCTTGATAAAGGGTTCCAACCTCATATGTTGACTAACTATTTCTACCCATGGATGCTGTCTGATTCATTGAGTTCCTTCAGAAGCTCAATGCTTGCTCATGCCATCAGTTGTTGAGTGTCCGATTCTTTGTACCATATTAGGAAGCTACCTTGGCCCCCACAGCATCTAGGCCTAGACTGCTGATTGGTTAAAAACAAAAACATTCTCCACAAATGCCAGCCAGTGGCATTTGTACAAGGCCAGTCTCTTTTCAAATTCAGATTTTATCTTGACGGTTGCCCACCCTCAGCATCAGGAAATTCTAGGAAACCTCAACCGGTCAGACAGCATCTGAAGATGGCCCACGTTCCTGATTAATGAGTACAAAAACTAAAGAATTATCCAAGGCAAATCAGTCAGCTCATTTTGGATCTGCCAATCCAACCTCCATCCCTCCACCAATGGCATGGATTAGCTACAGTGTGCACTGTCTCCATGATACACAACACGAGTAACCAAGACTTCTGCCACAGCTTTTCCCAAATCCACAATTTTCACCTACCAAAAAGAGAAAGGCATTTAGGGTAAGTGAGAAACATGAGATAATAATTCATATGATCCTGATTTGAACATATATAGTCATTCCATTAATGTCATGGGTCAAAATCTTGGAACACAGAAGTGGAATTGGGCAATTCATTCCCAAACCTTCATACCCCAAATATTAACATGATTTTCTGCATCTCACTTTAATTCATCCCACTTTATTCCATACTCCTTGACACCAGCGAGTAGCTAAAAGATTGCAGGTTTGAACATTTAAGGTATCCCATCTTGAATGGTCTTTCATTTCCACTACTCAATGCATGGAAAATTGCTTCTTGATTTAGATATACAACATGGTCACAGGCCATTTCAGCCTGTGAGTCCGTGCCACCCATTTAAACTACACCCCCATTTCTAAGAAGCTTAGCTCTAATTTTGCAACTGTAATTTTTTATTCCACATTCCGCCAAACTGTATCCTTCACAATTGGAACCTTTTTACCATAATCCAGACCCAGAGTGATCACCTCAATCTTCTAAACTCAAAAGAATACAAACCAAATTTGTATATCCAGTTATTATAATTTACTCTTTAGACTCCAGAGCACTTTGGCCATATTATGGGAGCACCTCCTGGCAATTTCAGTATTTTTACAGAGCAATAAGAGATTGGCAGTGTCCCAGTGACTTCAATATCCAAATAAATTAATTTAAATATGTCTTAATTTTGGAGTAAGGCAAGAATTGGGACATTACAGCAGCAGACAGTGAGGGGAGGGTAAATTTATATCAGAAAATAGAGAACATGGATGAATTTTAAATTAAATTTAAATTATTTTATGAGACAACCTTTGAAAAGGCAAACTGATTTTAGCATGCTCCAGATTTTTGCCCTGACAATCATTTAATGTTAGTAACCCTTTTCCCATCTTCAGACTGACACCACCTAACTAGAAATCAATATTCAACACGGTGAGTGCAATTGGCTCCGGCTGAGCAGTTCAATTGGGGGGTGGTGGGGGGGGGGGGCAACAAGTTGTTTGTAAGATTAAATTATGCCCTGGAGGCAGGAAATTTTGATCCAGAGCAAGTTGGCAGAGAGAATATCTACACTGTTTACACAACCACAACTTAACTGAGCACAGCTGATGACCCCCACAAAAATGAATAATTACAAGGATGAAAAAGGAGCAGGCGACACTGAGAGATTATTCCAGGGGGAAAGAATGCATTATGGCTTATTTTATATATCTCCAGAAGGTTGCTCCATGATCGGAAGTAGGCAATAATTGCTCAATTGTTAAACATTTCTCCATCTAATTTTTTGTTTCCTATTTGATTACCCTTCACTGGTATCAATATTGTATTTGCAAACTCATGTAACATTTTCTTGTCTTGGTCCTTGTTAAGAATCATGTTTTAAATCATTAAAGGATTGGTAACATTTAATGTATCTTGGATGGCAAAAGTAACATTTGTTCAATGTATCAAATACTCGATCCATTGACTCAATAAATTAATTGCAATGAGCGGGAAATAACAAATTTTAAAAAAATTTCAGTCTAACTACTTTAATATTACCCAACAAAAATAACATTGGGTGCTGTGGGAGTTTAAACCCCTAATATTTTCTCCCAAAATATCTTACCTCTAACCAAAAAGGTTTCACTCTAGGACACTTCCCAGTAGAATGCAAAAATGAACCAACTTCCTGACCACATCTAAAACATAATGTGGTGTTTAACTTTTTTAATTTTTGAGGAGTTAAATATAATTAATGCCAATAATTAATACCCAACATTAATATTTTTGTCATATTTTCTTTACATAATTGTATCCAATCATTTTGATCTATTCGTCTATTTAAATCAACCTCCCATCTTAATCTCAATTTATGAATTCCTATCTTAGGGGCTTCTCTTTGAAGTAGTTTATACATCACGAAAATAAATGTAATCATGCCACCCTTACATATCAATAATTCTAATTCATCCTGTCTTGGTAATATCAAATTAGGACCTAACTTATCAACCATGAAAGACTTAACCTGATAATAACAGAAAAAATGTATTATTTGGGACATTGAATTTTTCCTTCATTTATTGAAAACTAATACATTTATCAGCTTCAAAACAATTTTCTATTTTCTTAATTCCCCATTCGACTCCAAATCCTCATAAATTGTTTATCCATAGAAAAAGGAAGAAATCTATTTTGATATAAGGGCATTTTTTGAGAAATCAAAACTTTTCTACCTATTTCATGATCTATTTTATTCCATAGTTCAATCAAATGTTTCGAAATAGGCATATCTCTACTTCCTATTAACAATTTTGAATTCCATTTATAAATAAAATCCTGCATACTATTTTCTCCTATTTTACTCAATTCTGTTTTAAACCCAGGCTGGAGACTTATATACATCAAACATCCCATTAATAAATTTCAATTGAGCTTCCTAATCATAATTCTTAAAATGGGGAAGTTTCAAACATCCTAATTCAAATTTTCAAGTCAATTTTTCCAAACACACTTTCACCATCTTTCCTTTCCAATATAAATTTCCTAATACTCAAATGTAAATCCTTAATTTTTTTGAGGAATCCAACAAGGAATTGACTGAAAATGATATTGATCCCTTGGAAAAATATTCATCTTTATACATTTCACTCAACCTACTAAGATTATAGGCAAGTTATTCCACCTCTTTAATTTTATTAAATAAAGATAAATAGTTCAATTTATATAAATTATTTAAATCATTATCAACTTTAATCTCCAAATATTTAATTCCATCCTCTGACCACTTAAATTGAACAAGATCTCTACATTGAGTACAATCACCTTTAACCAAGGGCATAGTTTCACTTTTGTCCCAATTAATCTTATTTTTGTTGGATAATATTAAAGTGGCTAGGCCTAAGTTAAGGTTAACTATGTATGAAATTGAATTTTATGACTATCTTTAGCTGTTTCTAGGAATTGCATAGCCATGAATTGGAAATCAGATACAGATTTTGGGATGGAGAGATGGCATGCCGAATTGTATTCTTGCATTCTACTTGAGAAAATAAGATCATTTACATAATAAGTATCATTTTCTTTAAAAAAAATATGGAGCCCATATTTACAACATGTTGGTTTGAAAATACGAAGGAATCTCTGAAAGCCTATCCTGTTAGTGACCCCCAGTTCCATTATTATTTGTATTGAGACTTTATATATATTTTTTTTTACATTCTCCTAACTTTTTACTTTTTACATTTTTTCTTTTCTTTTATATTTTAGGTGAGGTTTGGTGGGGGTGGGGAGGGAGGGATGAGGGGAGTTTATATAAAAAAGATTAATTACACATGTAGTGTGTGTGTGTGTGTAAATATATATATATATATATATATATATATTTATATATTATATATAATATTTGTAAAAAGAATGATGCAGCTTTGAACAGAGCTATATAGTTAATGTTACAGGTTGATAAAAGATCATCAAACTCACTGAAAGAAAATGAGTGCCCAGAAGTTTGGTGTTTTTTCAATTTTATTCTTAATTACTGTGCAACATATTTTCTCACTGTGTATTTCACTTTGGACACATTTCTGGTTCTAATTCATTTATCCCAACTGCTTGTATTTCAGATTTATTGTCAGTGTACATGCATGACATCACATACAACCCCGAGATTCTTTTTTCATACATCCGAGATAAAATTACCACTTATTAGCAGAGCAAAAAAATGACAACATACCCATGTAAACAAATTAAAAAATATAAACAAACTGTGCAATTTGAAAGAGAAACAAAATCAGTGAAGTGAAAAACTAAGATTCCTTAAATAATCTTTAAATAAGACCCTGATTGAGTTTGTTGTTGAGGAGTCTGATGGAGGAGGGGAAGCAGCTGTTCCTGAACCTGGTGGTGCGAGTCTTGTGGCACCTATACCTCTTTCCTAGTGGTAGCGGTGAGCATGGGCTGGGTGGTGTGGATCCTTGATAATTTCTGCTGCTCTCCGACGGCAAGTGTTCCCTGGTCATAGAGAGGGGTTGACCTATGTCCTGTCCTGTGTCCACTATCTTTCTTAGGGCATATCCCATCTAATTCAGTTACTAATTTCTAAAATGCCTTTTTTAATTAATTGTTACTTGTAAATGTGGCTTCAGTTGTTAAATGCTGTTTATTACATCAATGACAAACAATCAGACACTCTTGATGAATGATATTCGCTAGTTGGACTTTCCCTTCACTGTAGCTTCACCCTGACTGTCTTGCTCAGCTCATCCTCCTCCTGATGCTACTTTGTTGTAATCATAGAAATGTGTAGCAGAGAAATGGGTTCTTCGGTCCATCAAGTCCATGCTTACCTTTTTGCCCATCAACACTAATTCCACCTGCCCACTTCAGGGCTATATGATTCATCATTAGATGTGGTAATGGTCTAAGTGAATCCTATGAGACTTCATTCTTGATTGAGGCACCTGAAAGTCAGTTTGTACAATCCTTTCATAGTTGTATAGATGAAAACAGATTTTTATAATCACTTCATTCAATGGTGAAAGTTCTGGCAAAGCTTCTGGTCATTCAAAGCTTGTGAACTCAACCATTTCCTCATTTCCCTGACGGAAGCAAGTTATTTGATATTTCTAAAAGTCTTAAAAAATTTCAAAGCTCTCATAATATTAATGATGGATGTTCTGGAAGAACAGATTTAGCTTTCAACTCTGGTTAAAATACATTAAACTGGAACATTTAAGCCATAAATTCGTTCACAGTGTCCAAGGTATATTTTTCTTTCATAGTACTGCCCTGTTGTATGCATTCCTAATACTGTAAATGCCATGGAATAAAGTCAACAGTAGAGCATTGCATTGTATATTAGCAAAGTCCAGAGGGTCCAAACATTAATGCAGGTATAATTTTATCTCATTCAACAACCTAGAATAAATTCATTTGCCTGATTATGCCCACTCCTATAATACAGGTAATATAGCTGGAGATGTCACATGTGCATGATCACCTGGATTTCTGATGCTTCACTGGAGTGTCAAGGGAGCTGTGGTGAGAGATTGGACTTGAGCTACAGCTCTGTGTGCAGTTGTTTTTTTTATTGGTGTTTGCGGATTGGTAACACCATACTATGGGAGGATTTGTCCATTATTATGCATGTCTTGTAACTGTGGGAGAAAAGGATCAAGTGTTTTCCTTTCCTGTGGTCCTTTCTCAAAATATGACTCCATACCACTAGACTCTTGATCGCCAGATCCCTTTGAGGCTCCTCATACCTCCACTTTGGCCATAGTAGCTGCAAGGTTTGCTTCCAGCTCCAGCTGTTCTTCTTTCCTCCTTAGCTGTTCCTCCTGTTCTTTTGTGGCACATTTATCCTTGAGCAAGTTTAGTCATACAACAAGAGCAGCCACTTCAACCACAGCCTTTATATGTGCAGATATAGTACATGTAGTACTGAAAACTCTGGAGCTTGATTTAGAAGAACTTCATTTGCTTCTCCTCCGTCCAACATTTGACACACAGTCACTTGGTTGTATTTCATCTTGCATGTCAGATGTTGCCTTAATATTTGACTCTTTCTCCGGTTCGAATTGCACCTCCTTTGCATTTTCATCCTCTTCCCCACCATTTTGCGACACAGGTTCAGCCACTTCCAAGTTGATGACTTTAAATTCAGTCACTGTCTTCTGCAGTGGATCTAATTGCACCTTAGTGGTGATGTTGGCAGCAGCGGCGGTGGTCGTTTTATATGCCTCCATCCAACTGCGTGCCGAGTTCGAGCACCAAGCGTGCACAACACAAGCCCAAAATCAACAGTCCCCAATGGACAAGCAGCAGCACATCCAAACTATATTCAAATTAAATAAATAAACAGAAGGAATCCACAAACGTAATCATCCTGAATCTGATTGGCTGTGATGTGCTTCTGTCAACGAGCGAGCTTCCACCATGGCACCAGTCAATGATATCGCTGTGATTCTCGGCAAATTACTTTGCCAGCATGTACATAGGATGTTCTGCTCTAGGATTAGAAGCCCTGGACCCCTCTGTGGCCAATGCTCAGACTGATGAAGGTGGATTGCTGTCAGCGGCCTGCGGTCGGTATTTCCAACCTGACTACCATATTGCTTTCAGTATCGCTCCAAACCAAAGAAGGATGGTCAGACTGTTGCAATTCTGTCATAGATACGGCTAATTTCTGTTGACTAAAATTGCTGCATATTTTCTTTTGACTAAAATGTAGTGACTACTATCCATAAAAAGCAACTCAGCGGCTAAGTGGGCTCTTTACTATGCAGTCTCTGGACCCAGGAACGCCACCAATGTCTGCAGCCAAATCATGGACTACAAACAATGCACTTTTGGCTCCTACAGGTGATGAATCTCAGATGCACAAGGAGGAGAGAGAGTGTGTCAGGATCACCCCTGAGGCTGTGAGCCAATGAGAAGATCAAAGGAGTTTAGTTGAGTTGTGTTTGGGGAGTTGAAGTTGTGTCTAGCGAAGAATTTTAAAAAAAGCAACTTCACGGTGTGCTGAAAGAAATGAATGAGTGTATTCTTTAATTGTTTGTAAACTGTGGTAAATCAGTGCCATTACAAGTGGTGACCCCATGAAGTTCACAATACCTATAATTTAAATGGATAGCAATGTGGATAAACCCCTTAGAGGAGCAATTGGGCAGGATAAACTATAGATCCCCCCCTCTTTTTATTAATAATGCACCAGCATGGTTCATGATCCTCAAATATGGTTTCCCTGCCCTCGTGTGACAAGTCAGAAGACGAAGAACATTTTACTTGTGGAGGGTCTTCCAGAGCAGATAACCTGTGAAGTGGAGGATGCCTCAGTGGATCTAGATGGCAATCTCCCACATAACATGCTTAAGGCAGCTATTCTACGTAATATTCAGCCATCTAGGGAGACTCATATTACCCAATTATGAGCTAATGACAACCTAGCCAATAGGCAACTGTCACAGAGGTTGAGGAGATGGCGCAGGCTAGCTGGAACAGGTCCTATCGAAGGTGAGCTTTGGAAACAGATGTTCTTTCAATGTTTACTTCGTCATGTTCAAGAGCATTTGGTGAGTGTCTTTCGAATGTCCAGCCTCGATCAGTTGGTGGATCATGCCAACCTCGTTATGTCCATGACCTCTGCATTGAAGAAAGAAGGATTGGCTACTTCCCCTAGATAACAGGAGCAAATGGAAATAGAAAAATTGTTGATTCTGCCTTGTGAAGCACCAACACCTTATCAATTGAAGATAACTGAGTTGGAGCAGGTCCAGGCTTTGGGCATTCAACACAGTGGCCACTCCCCCTGAGCACATTTAGTTAAAAGTTGCGCCTTTTTCAATTGTGTGCTCTTCTGTGGCAGATTAATGATTAGGTAAGGCTGAGTAGCCTCAAGCCTAGGGGCCTGGAAGGGAAGGGGGCCTGATAGCAAATTGGTTATAGCAATTGCTGATTGGTGACAAATGGTTTTTCAAATCTGTCACTGATTGGAGCCCTGGCTTGAAACATCAACTGTTCTTTTTCTCCTGCTGAGTTCCTCTTGCGGATTGTGTTCGGCTTCAGACTGCGGCATCTGCCATTTCCTTATGTGCCTCCAGTCGATTGGGTGTCAATCATGTAAGCTCCCTGCTGATTGGGCATGTTCAGCTCTTCAGCCCCTTTCATGGACTGCAGCTCTTGTATGCAAGTGAGTTGAGTCTGTCATCCCTCCAATGCCACTTCAACCTGGTTTCTGACCTTTCCAAACCTTGCTCAAGTGTTTCCTTTGTCTAATGACCTCATCGTATAGTCACATAGTAACCCACAATATAGAGACTTGGGGTCCTCCAGTGGTAGTTAGGGCTCGTAGATTACCCCTGCATGTATAGCCCACAGATCTGACAGCTGCTGCGCTTCACTGTTGCATATGGTTCCAAAAACAATCTCCTGGGGAATGACGGTCTTCCAGTGATTATCGTGCCCTGAACAATTCTACAGTGCCTGATGGAAAAAACATTCCCAGTTTTCAAGACTTCTCAGCAAACCTCCACATCAAATATGTATTTGTGAAAATAGATTTAGCACGTGCTTACTATCAGATTCCAGTTGAGTCTTCTGATATAGAAAAGACTGCAGAGATTATTCCTTTCAGTCACTATCACAATGAATCGAGGATTTCAGTTTGAGTCAGCGTTGTTCTGAGCTCTCACTGATCTTCTGGGCACTACCCATATTTGCACTATGGCTTACCATCTGCAGAACAAGGGAAAATAAGTCAACTTGTATAAATTCTGCAGGTTGTTATCTACCTTGATACTTGTGATAGTACAGATTCTATCACCAATGTGTATATGTACAGATTTTAGCGTAGGATGACTGTGGTTGGCTGAGAGCATAGCCACACCTACTGGCAGGTCTTAAAGGATTGCTCCTAGCCAGACCAGGTCATTCTGAACTGGTCGACCTACATGTGATATGCTCCAGTCTTTTAGTTAATAAAAGCCTTGGTTTGGATCAACAAGTCTTTGGTTCTTTCGACGCGCTCTACAATACCTAAATATTTAATCCCATTGAGCAGCCACTTAAATTACAGTCACCTGTAAGTGGCATAACTTTGCTCTTGTCCCAATTGACTTCATAACCCGATATAATCCCAAAATCTCCAATTCAGAATGCAATTTTTGTAATGAGTTAACCAGTTCTGTCAGATACATCAGAACATTATCAGCAAATAAATTGATTTATGTTCTCCCTTTATATCTGGATATAGATCTTTAGATTCTGCTAATGGTTCAATAGCCAGGAGGAAAAGAGCTGGAGATAATGGACAATCTTGTTTGCAAGATCTGGACAGATCTGAATGCTGATTAAATTTGACAATCAGTTATTACTTTAGCTCTAGGTTCAGAATATAGAGCTCGAACCCAATTAATAAATGTTTGTCCTAGTCCATATTTTTCCAGTCTTTCAAAGGCTTTCTCCACATCTAGAACCAAGGTGACACTCAAGCCATCTCTTGTTTGCACCAGTTGTATAAAACTGAGTAATCTACCTACATTGTCTGCCAATTGCCTCCTCTACACAAAGCCAGTTTGATTAGTATTTATTAATTTAAGCAAATAAATTACCAATCTATTTGCTAAGGCTTTGACAATAATCTTATAGTCCATATACAAAACTTATATTAGTTTATAAGATGATGGATCACTAACTTTTTGGGAAATCATTATAATAACTGCTGTTGGAAAGGGCACTGGGAGAGTGTGGGTCACCATTGCCTGATCTAATACCTCCATTATCAGAGGTATTAATAAATCTTTAAATTCTTTATAAAATTCCTGTGGAAATTATTCTTCTCCTGGGGATTTATTAATTTGCACAGAAGCCAATGCTTTCTTTACTCAAATTGAGTAAAGGGGGCGTTTAACCCCTCCCTTTCTTCTAAATTCAAATTTGGGAGATCCAATTGTGACAGAAAACTCTCAATTTTATTCAAATTCCCCACCGTTTGAGATTTATATAAATTAACATAAAATTGCTTGAAAGCCTCATTTACATCCTATCGGTTTATAAGAGATAATGTCTGAAACTAGCTTAATCGCATATATTGTTCTAGAGGCTGGTTCTGTTTTCAACTGCCAGGAGAGGACCATGTGGGCTCTTTCCCCTAGTTCTCAGTATTTCTGCTTAGATCTTGTTATCATTTTTTTTCCATTTTATATGTTAATATTGAATTATACTTGAACTTTTAATAATTAACCATCTATGTTTATTCTCAGAGGCCACTTTTCTAAAATTGTAATCTCCATTTCCAATTCTTCCACCTCCCTTGTATACACTTTTTAAATCCTAGAGGCATTGTTAATTATTTGACCTCTCAAATATGCTATTAATGTGTCCCATAGAAGAAATTTTTCCATAGTGGAATTCAATTGATCTCACAGAATGTAGTTATTTGGGTCCAAATAAAGTTACAAAAATGTGGCCTTTTTTAACAGCAATGTATTAAGGCACCATCTATAGGCCATCTCCTTCTTATCTGGCATATCAATAGTCAATATAAGAGGTGAGTGATCTGATAAGAGTCTTGCTTTATATTCAATTTCCAAGATCTTACCCTGTAAATAGGCTGAAACTAGAAATAAATTTATCCTTGAGTAGGAGTCATGTTGTCCTGAATAGAAGAAATAGTCCCTCGCTCTTGAGTGAAGCCTTCTCCAGATATCCATTGTTCAGCTCCTTCAATAACTCCAAGGTAGCTTTATCTGCTTTTGTCCTAGTATATTTCATTCCCGATCTATCCTGAACTGGATCCAGACAGAAATTAAAGTTTCTATCCACCAGTATATTTCCACCCTTGCCAGTCAGACTGTGTATCATCTGTCTTGCACTATCATACAAGGATAGGCTGAACTGTCAGCCCTCCGGACTTTTACATAGCAGGCCAGTTCCAATCAGTCACCTCCTAGCATTCCACAGAAGCTGAGGTGTGGGGCATTCACGGTCACTTACTTTTGTTGGGACTGTGTTGGTCCCCCCCGATGACATAAGTGAAGAGACGCATGGAGGTAATAGTGTGCATACACAGGTGTGTTAAAGCATCAGTATATGGTCAAACTGCGCTGGGTAGGTCACGTCTCCAGTATGGAGGACCATCGCCTTCCTAAGATCATGTTATATGGCAAGCTCTCCATTGGCCACCGAGACAGAGGTGCACCAAAGAAGAGGAACAAAGACTGCCTAAAGAAATCTCTTGGTGCCTGCTACATTGACCACCGCCAGTGGGCTGATATCGCCTCAAACTGTGCATCTTGGCGCCTCATAGTTCGGTGGGCAGCAACCTCCTTTGAAGAAGACCGCAGAGCCCACCTCACTGACAAAAGACAAAGGAGGAAAAACCCAACACCCAACCCCAACCAACCAATTTTCCTTTGCAACTGCTGCAACCGTGTCTGCCTGTCCTGCATCGGACTTGTCAGCCACAAACGAGCCTGCAGCTGACGTGGACATTACCCCTCCATAAATCTTCATCCGCGAAGCCAAGCCAAAGAAGAAGAAAGAAAGAAAGAAGATATGGGTGATGAATCTCAAATGCATGAGGAGGAGATCGAGAGTGTCAGGATCACCCATGTGGCAGTGAACCAATGAGAAGGTCAGATGAGCTTGGCTTGGTGGTGTTTGGGGAGTTGACGAATGCAATGTTGTGTCTAGTGAATAATAAAAGGAAGTTGACTTCATGGCGTGTTGAAAGGAACAAGTAAGTGTATTCTTTCTTTGTTTGTAAGCTGCTACAAGATCTTCTACTACCTCACACTGAATCTGCTACATGTCCACAGGCTGGTGTCATCAGTAAACGTGCAAATTGAATTCCTCACATCTAAACCGAGATTTGTATTTTATTTGGAAATCAATGGTTTAATTACTAATCCTGGAAAAGTGGGTCAAAGTGTGTGAAAGAAACTGTTGACTCATTCCTTTGATCCTGTTGTGTGAACAAGTCTGCTAGATGTTATATTTTCTAATTTTTTTTTGAATGGCACATTATTTTCATCAATCTTACGTAATTGCATAAAGTTAGTTCACTGTGAATTTGAGGGATTCATTAATATTAATGCTGAACATTAATTTTTGTCATTAACATTGATTTTCTCCTGATGAATAGGAATGCTTTTGGTAAACAGACACAGCTCCAATTTTTGAATAAGCATGCACTGTTTCCAGAGACCTGCGGAAATCATTTAGCACTGAGTATTACAGAACAGGGACACAAATATGCTCAAGAATGGAATAACAGCAGGCAGCAATATTGATATTTTCAAATTTTGTATTGGGATCTTCTTTCTATGACCAAGCTAAACTGATGATGAACCTCACTGAATTGGGATTATTTGGTGGGGGTCGGGAAGGGGGCAACACTTAATTAAATTGACTTTGAAAGCCTTCATAAGGCACGTGGCCTCCTATCGTCTTTCATGTGCTATATATTTTTGTGTGATTGAGGCCTTAAGGTTCCAACTGTTATCATTCAAGGAGTTGGGATGTTATGTTAAAGTTGTATAAGACATTGGGGAGGCTTTAGTCACTTAACTACAGGAAAGATATCAAAAGATTGAAAGAGTGCAAGGAAGATTTACCAGGATGTTACATGGACTTCAGAAACTGAGTTACAGGGGAAGATTAAATAGGTTAGGACTTGGAACATAGAAGAATGAGGGGAGATTTGATGAAGTACACAAAAGAAGTACACAAAATCATGATGGGTAGATAGAGTAAATAAGTAGGCTTTTTACACTGAGGGCAGGTGAAATAAAAACCAGAGGGCATGGGCTAAGGGTGACAATGGAGAAGTTTAGGGGGAAAATTAGGGGAATTCCTTCACACAGAGAGTGGCAGGGGTGTGGAACAAGTGCTGGCTGAAGTGGTGAATATGGGCTCATTTTTCACCTTCATGAAAAATTTGGACAGCTACATAAATGGGAGATTTATGGAAGGACATGGACTGGGTGCAGGACAGAAAGACGAGGTAGAATAATACTTCGGCACAGACAAGAAGGGCCAAATGAACTGTTTCTGTGCTGTAATGTTCCAAGGTTCTAAGAACAGGCATAGTTTCTCAGTGAAACGAGTCCTTACTTTCACATTTTGCCCCCATCATACACACTTAATGTACACTTCCTTTTGGACAACCAGAGTTCATGAATTTGTGTGTTATTTGCCTTTCATTACAGTTGGAGCCATTGTGCAGCTGCCTCTGTTTGTGAAAACACTAGTTTGGAAATGTTATGATATGATGACCAAAAGGTTAAAAACAATGAATTGTAAAGAAAGTTCAAGTTAAAAGATTTTTTATTACCTTAAGGGCACAATTACTTTGGCAGTTCCCCATGGGTAAACATGATATGGTTCCCAAGTGAATAAAGCACATATTATGAACTTTTTTTCTCTCAATTAAACCCCATCATTTGGACAAGTTATAAGTCTGGTGAAATGAAAAGACAAGTTTCAAACGTGCTGTCAGCCTACAGGGCCTAAGGGCAAAGGCTAAATTTATAAATTTACTGCTGTATTATTTTAATATTGTGAAAACACTTTTTGGCTGGGGAGCAGAACTTCATAAATCTATTAAAGTACAGTATCTGCACTCAAAGGTCTTTCCTCACGGGCAGAGTAGAGTTCAAAGCCCAGAATAAGTTATTAATATTGATAGTTGCATCTTACTTTAGAATTACTAGTCTCTAAGCAGCAGACCCATAGGGACACTAATCTTACTAATGTGATGCAAAGCAGAAATACTTGTTTATCTTCCATCTTTTCTGACCATGTCTTTATGGTGTTCCTTCAATGCAGTGTGCTTTTTTAAACTGTGGTTCTATCATCAGGTTCTGACCCAGCTCTGTGCCCTAGCTTCAACAGATTAAAGAAAAGAAAACAATTTGCATTCAGATGTGAATGCTGGGATTAAAGTTATACTTGAGGGTCAAATTATTGGCTCATTGTTAAATTGAATTTAAACAGAAGAATAGGGTCAGTGTAGCACACAAAGTTTTGAGCAAAAGACAGACCATGGTGGATTTGATCTGTATATTCAGCTGTAACTAATGCTCACACATCCACCATTTGATATCAGACAGGCAGGCAACATGAGAGCAGTTGTTGAATCAAAGATAATGTTGGAGATAAACAGATAAATAGACAAACTCTGTCCAACTGGCAAAGTGCACGACTGATACTCTCATCCAGTACAATTCCTCATGATACAAAGACAAATGTTTAAAACTGGAGACAATGAGATAGGGTAGTGGCTCTCTGTGGCTAGTGAGGGAACACTTAAGGTTTTATGTGAGTGGAAAAAAAAGAAGCACTGAGCTGGGGGACAATGCTTCTTAGACTTTGGTGGAGACCCTGACCAACATAAATGTCAATAACCATCCAATTTCATTCTCTGCACAAGCACTCACTAGACAACATAAACCATAAGAGTTCCAGAGTAGATAGTGGAGTGGAAATGGAAATGTTATGTTAAGATGGCACATAAAGACAGAAATTTATTGGATTTAAATTCAGTTCCCATGGCTGGGCTCAAGAGCAATTGGGAAAAAGATTTGAACTTAACATTTTCAGGTGAAGATTGATACTCTCCTCTCAGCTTGATTAATGATTCCTCATTCTGTTCAATACACTTGCAACAAACCCAAAGGGCACTAAAACCGGCAGCAACAGAAATTCACCAAGCCAATGGCTACTTTAACAAAACTGGTGTTATTTTCTTAAAACATAATAAGATCAATACTTAACTTATTACTATTAACTTTAACTTAACCCCCTTCTAATTCTAAGTGCATGTGTATGTAATGTTTATGAGTTCAGGAAAGTTCTTTTTCACTGTCCAATCATTCACTTTTCACTTCTCCAAGTTCACTAGCATCGAGAATCTTCCATACTGTGCACAGAATTGAACAGATATTATATTCACCAGGCTCTGGTACTTTAACTTAAGCTGTTACCACTCAGGAAGGTTTCAGAGAGTTATTTGTTGTTTGTTGGATACACAAACTGATCTCCTTCAATCAGCAACTGAAGTGTCTGACCGATGAAACATCTTTTCCCACTATTTCAGGAGAAACACAATAACCAGCCACAACCTCTGCGATTGGCAACAGAGATTTAGAATAGGCTGAACTCAGAACTCAAAACCTGTCTTGAAATGAGGTCTTGCAGCATGTCTGCCAACTTGCAGCCTTCATCACAAATTGTTGCAGAATATTCTGACAAACAATGGATGTTTTTTCTCAGTTTGCAAAACCACGTGGCCCCTCTTCAACCAGACATTTAAAACTCTGGCACCAGTTTAAAAGCAAAAGAGATCTCAGTTCCTATGCCTGGACACTGTTCAAGTATGCTGGCCTATTAACACCTATTTGGGAAACTTTCACAAGCACTTCCATTATCTCTGCAAAGCCAACTGTAGACACAAAGTAGACCCTTTTTTATTGGTTGGGTTAGGCACTATATAATAATCCAGTTGCTAGGGTGGTAACAAACGGTCAAACCTCTTCGTTATTTAAATTATCACATTCAACTCATCAAGGTTGCCCTTTGTCGCCAGCTTTATTTGCATTGGTCATCAAAACATTAGCTCAAGCCATAAGGCAGAATGAGAATATCAGAGATATAAGAATAGCAGATGATGAATATAAGATAAATTTATTTACAGATGATGTCTTGATATATTTAACTAATCCAGAACAATCTTTAATTTATTTGCAAGAATGTTTAGAACAATATGGTGTATTGTCAGGATATAAGCTGAATTGGGATAAAAGTGAAATATTACCAATTTCTGATGAAAATTATGATCAGTGTAGACCAACCCCAACCAACCAATTTTCCCCTGCAACCACTGCAATCGTGTCTGCCTGTCCCGCATCGGACTTGTCAGCCACAAACGAGCCTGCAGCTGACGTGGACTTTTTACCCCCTCCATAAATCTTCATCCGCGAAGCCAAGCCAAAGAAGAGACAAATTACTAATTTTCATTGGACTGATAAAGTTAAGTACTTGGGTATAATGATTGATGTAAATATTCAATCATTGTATAAATTAAATTACCTATCGTTAATGAGAAAGATTAAAGCTAATTTGATTCAATGGAAGGATTTCCTGTTGTCATTAATAGGTCAAGTAAATTGTATTAAGATTAATATTTTTCCGCGAATTCGGTACCTTTTTCAGTTGATTCCTTGCTAACTTCCGAAATCTTTTTTTCAGGATTTAAATAAAGCAGTATGAGAATTTTTATGGAAGGGGAAATTAGCTAGAGTAGCATTACATAAATTGACTTGGAAACATGCTTTGGGAGGTTTACAATTGCCTCACTTTCAAAATTAAGATTATTAATCGTATGTTCGATGTTTTGTATCCTCCTACTTGGGCTAAGATAGAATTGGCTGAATTTCAGAATCTTATCCACATCATTTCATATTTAAATGGAACCCTGTTTTATTACAAAGATATAATGTACCCATTTTAAGACATTTGTTAGTGATTTGGACTAAAAGGAACTCCTTGATAGGTACAAAAGGTAAAATATCAGTTCAGGCTCCAATATATCAAAATAAATTGATACCTTTTTTGGTGAATAATAGATTTTTAAAATAATGGCAGATTAAAGGAATAAAATTGTTGTAGGATTGTTTTGAAGAAGGTCAATTTCTGTCTTTTAATTAACTTAGAGAGAAATTTGGAATTTTAGTGAATTCTTTATTTGTGTATTATCAAATTAGCGCACTAGTGAAAGATAATTTTGGAAGAGAATTGAAAATCCCTAGGTTAACGAAATTTGAATTTTTGATTTCTCATTCACTAAATAAGGGTTTTATTTCTGAGATGTATACATTGTTGCAAGATACTATGGATAAAATAAATTTAGATAAATCTAGGATTAAATAGGAAAGTGATTTAATTTGCAATATTGAACAGGTTGATTGGGAGATTATGTGTCTTGATGGAGTGATTAAATTGCTTAATGTAAGATATAGTATGGTTAATTATAATTTTTTGCATCAGTTGTATTTGACCCCTGAGAAATTGAAAAAATATGGATTTAGTAATTCAGAAGTATGTTTTAGATGTGGATCATGCGTAGGAACATTTTTACATTCAGTTTGGCTTTGTGATAAGGTTCAACCATTTTGGAAAAAAATTAGGGAATTTCTTCAAAAATTGTTTAAGATTAAATTTTTATTAGATCCAAAAAAAATTTTGTTGGGTTGTACTCTCATATTTAATGATTTCGGGTTAGATAAGTTTCAGATAGCTTTTATTCATTTAGCAATGGCTGTAGCACGTAAATGTGTGGCGATTTCATGGAAGAATGATGTTGAGGTAAATGTAGCTCGTTGGCATAATGAGTTGAGATCTTGCATTTATATGGAAAAAAATAACATATAGTTTGCATGATAACTATAATTTCTTTATTAAGATGTGGTCACCTTATTTGAAATGTATGGGTTTAGTAATATCTTAAATTACTGTATGTGTTTTTTACTATGTTTTTTCTGTGCTCCCCTTGCAGGGTTTGTTGAGGATGGAGGGTGGGTGGGTTGGGGTTAATTGAAGTTCTTCTTTCTGATTTTTAATATTATGTATTCTTTTTTTTTTGAAAATTTTAAATAAAGTTTGAAAAAAAGATTAAGTTGGAACCTTGCCCATTATTTGCTTTGTTTTTTTTTCATGACCCAGATACACTTATTTGGCATCTCAGGAAATAGTTTTAGCTTTTACCACATTGATAGCCAGACGAGCAATCTTATTAAAATGGAAAGATGATTCATCCCCTACTCATACACAGTGGTTATATGATGTAATATTCTATTTAAGTTTAGAGAAAATTAGATATAATATTAAAGATAGAAAGTTCCAATTTATGAAATTGTGGGGCCCATTTTTAGAATTTTTTTATAATTAGAAGAATTAACAATTATTGTACATTCTAATAATTCATTGCCTGTTCTCCAAGGGTCACCAGTGGTTCCACATTATTGATTTTTAAAATTAATTTAGAGGGATGGAATACATGAGATTTAGTTTTTAGGGTTTTTTCTTTTTTTTTCCTTTATTTTATTCAAGTTATTTCAATAAATGGGTTTAACAATGTTGCATAGATCATTTCAATTAATGTTTTTGATATAACCAATAATTGATGTAGTTTTATTTACTTTTTTCTCATTGGCTTTTTTTATGCGTGCTTACTTGTACAAACAAATGAATTATCATGTAATTGTCAATTCTGTATTCATGCTTATATGTTAAACTCAATAAAAATATTTTAAAAAGAACAAAGACAGGAATCAAAAGGTTGTGCATGGTGGGAATAATATTCTAAGTGTGTCCATTTCAATGCAAGGAGCATTGTAGATAAGGCAGACAATCTTAGAGCATGCATTAGCACATGGGATTATAATATTGTGGCCACTCATGAAACTTGGCTGTAGGAAGGGCAGGACTGGTAGCTCAATGTTCTGGGATTCCAGTGTTTTAGTCACAATAGAGGGAAGGAATGAGTGCTCAACAGGGAAAATATCACAGCAGTACTCAGGATAGACTAGAGGGATCATCAACTGAGCCTAAATAGGTAGAATGGGAAAGGCATGACCACATTGATGGGATTATATTATAGACCACTCAAAAGTCAGCAAGAACTGGATAAGCAAATCTGCAGAGATAGCAGATAAATGTGTGAGAGTAGGTAACTTTAACTTTCCACATATTGACTGGCACACCATACTATAAAAGGGTTAGATGGGTTAGAGTTTGTGAAATGTGTTCAGAAAAGTTTTTGAAATCAATATATAGAGGTACTAACTAGAGACAGTGCAATACTGGATCTTCTATTAGGGAACAAGACAGGATAGGTGAGAGAAGTATGCATTGGGGAACACTTTAGTCAAGTGATTATAATGCCATTTGTTTCAATATAATTATGATGAAGGATAGATCAGGGCTTCAAGTTGAGATTCTCAATTGGAAAAAGGCCAATTATGAAGAAATGAGAAAGGATCTAGAGTGCATGGATTGGGCTAGTTTGTTTTCTGGAAAGGATGTGCTTGAAAAGTGGGAAGCCTTCAGAGGTAAAATTTGGAGAGTACAGCTTATATGTTCCAGTCAGGATTAAAGTTAACAGGTATGGGAAACCTTTGTTTTTGAGGGATATTGTGGATTTGGTGATGAGGAAAGAGGTGTATAGCAAGTATAGGGAACAAGGAGCAAATCAGGAACTTGAGGAGTATAAAAATGCAAGGAAAAACTTAAGAAAGACACCAGGAGGGCTAAAAGAAGGCATTAAGTTCCTTTGGCAGAGAAGATGACAGAAACTTCTGATGGTCTCACAGGTCTATTAAGAGCAAAATTATAGTAAGGGACAAATTGGTCCTCTTAAAGATCAGAGTGGTCAGCTATATATGGAGCCAAAAAGAAATTGGGGAGACATTAAATGGTTTTTTTTTGCATATATATTTACTCAGAAAACTGGCACAGAGTCCATGGAAGAGAAGCACACAAGCAGGGAGGTGCTTGTATATTAAAAGCCCAATGCCTTCCTCTCTCTTACCACATAATGCCACTGATCTACCACAAGGTCATGAAAGCTATAGAGATTAAAGAGGAGGCAGTGCTTGCAAATAAGGGTGGATAAATCCCCAGGGCCTGACATGGTATTCCCTTGGACTCTGAAGAAATTGAAAGTGTAGAAATTGAAAGAGCCCTGACTGATATATTTAACATATTCTTAGCCATGGGTGTAATGTTAGAGGATTGAAGGGTAGCTCACATTATTCCATTGTTTAATAAAGACTCTAAAAATAATCTGGGAAATTATAGGCCAGTGAGGCTGACATCAGTAGTATTATAGGAAGGTGTTCTAAGAGTTTGGACATACAAGGATTTGGATAGACAGGGACTGATCAGAAATAGTCAACATGTTTTATGTTTGCTAGGTCATGGTTAACCAAACTTATAGAATTTTGTGAGGAGGTTACCAGAAACGTTGAGAAGGTGAGCTGGTAGATATTGTCTATATGGACTTTACTAAGGCCTTTGACAAAATCCCACATGGGAGGTTAGTCAGGAAGGATTAATCACCCTGTGTTCATGGTGAGATAGTAAACTGGATTAAAATTGGCTTACAGAAGGTAGAAAATGGTAGTCGACGATGTCTCTCTAACTGGAGGCCTGTGACTAATGATGCTCCTCAGGGATCGCTGTTGGGATCATTGTTGCTTGTCATCTATATCAATGATCTGGATCATAATGTGGTAAATTGGATCAGCAAGTTTGGAGATGACACAAAGATTGGAAGCATTGTGGACAGTGAGGAAGGCTTTTAAAGCTTGCAGAGGTATCTGGACCAGCTGGAAAAATGGCCTGCAAAATGGCAGATAGAATTTAATACATACAAATGTAAATTGTGGCACTTTGGAAGGACAAATCAAGGTAGGACATGCACGATAAACAATAGATGGGGAGTGTGATTGAACAGAGGGATATGGAAAATATATATAAATAATTCCTTGAAAGTGGTGTCACAGGTAGATAGGGTTATAAAGAGAGCTTTTGGCACATTGTCCTTCTAAATCTAGTAATGGTGAAATTGTACAAGAAATTAATGAAGGCAAATTAAGATGACTGTGTGCAGTTTTGGTCACCTAATTACAGGAATGATATTAATAAGATTGAAAGTATGCAGAAGAAATTTACAAGGGTCTTGTCAGGACTTGAAGAACTGAGTTACATGGAAGGTTAAACAGATTAGAACTTTATTCTCTGGAGTGTATAAGAATGAGGGAGATTTGATAGAAGTATACAAAATTATGATGGCTATAGATGGAGTAAATGCAAGCAGACTTTTTCTACTGATGTTAGATGAGGACATGGATTAAGAATGAAAGGGGAAAAGTTTAAAGGGAATATTAAGGGGAACTTCTTCACACAGAGTGGTGGGAGTGTGGCATGAGCATACACCTGAATTGGTAAATGAAAGCTAAATTTTGACATTTAAAGACAATTTGGATAGGTACATGGATGTGGGGGGAGGGGGGGTAATAGAGGTCTATGGTCCAGATGCAGGTCAGTGGAACTAGGGAGAAAAATAGTTTGGCATAGTCTTGAAGGGCTAAAGTGCTTGTTTTCTCCCATAGTTCCATGGTTTTAAGAACTGAGACAACATGAAGGGCCAGCAACCATAAACATGAAGCAAACACATTGTACTGGAGGGACTCAGTGCATTGACCAGCATCTGTGGGGGTGGGGGGGGGGTGGAGTCGGTGGGGGAGGGGAAATTGTCATTGTTTTGAGTTGAAACCCTTTATCAAGTCTTAGCAATGTCAAGTAATGGTAATTTTGAACAAGAGATAGCGCAGACACTTCTCTTTGATTTTCAAAGTTGATATCAATAGTGTGTCACCCATGATCAACATTGTAAGTCTTACGTGTAGATGACACTTCCCAGCTTCTAATATTTCCCAGTCTCAAAACATGCCACCTTCCAAGAGAAGTAAGCCTCGATGTTCCGAATAAATCAGACTTCGTAATTGCAGCTGTAAATAGCTTTAATTTGTCATTGATAAAAGCGAATAAAATTTTCATAGCTTTGCACTTTATAACAATGAATAAAACAAAGCATATTGTGATAACAATACTCAACTTCAAACAAATATAAACGATTAATAATGATTATAAATAACAATGATAAATTCAAAGAAAAGTTTCTCAAGAGCTCATGTCTCTTCCATGGTTTTTCCAAGAATGAGGAGAGAACTCCCAGTCTGCTCAGAAATGACAACATATGACATCATAGTAACTATGGTAACTCTACAAAAACAATTAATCCTTAAAGGGAAAGTCATAAATACAGTTATTAACATCTACATTACCAAAGACTACACTTGACTGGAATACCCATGATGCTCTGATGTACTTCAAGGACCTTCCCAGCTCATCTTCATCATGGGATCACTCCTAGAAAAATGATGGGAACAGCATTGGATATACAAGTATTTGGATAGACAGGGGCTGATTACGAATAGTCAACATGGCTTTTTGTATGGTAGGTCATGTTTAACATATCCTATAAAGTTTTTTGAGGAAGTTACCAGGTATGTTGAAAAGGAAAGGCTGTGGATGTGGTTTCTAAGGACTTTAGTAAGGCCATTGACAAGGTTCCACGAGGGAGGTTCATCAGGAAGGTCCAGTCACTATGTGTTTATGGTGAGGTCGTGAACTAGGTTCAACATTGGCTTTACAGGAGAAGCCAAAGTGTGGTAGTGGATGATTACCTCTCTTACTGGAGACCTGTGACAAGTGGTGTGCCTCAAGGATTGTTGCTGGGTCCACTGTTGTATATCAGTGATATGGATGATACTGTGGTAAATTGGATCAGCAAGTTTGTGGATGACACAAAGACTGGAGGCATTGTGGACAGTGAGGAAGGCAAGGTTTTCTTCAACAACCTAAATTTCTTTTGGGCAGGACTATGATACATAGTCCATAAATTGACCTGTCCACAAATTTAGGTGCCCACAGAAATGTAATGATGTCAGGCAAACCATGACCATAACAAGCTGGCTTGATGGGATTAGAAAGGAAGCTGCTCATACTGATAGGAAGAGGCTGTTTGCAGGTGAGGGGATGTCTGGCAAGTGGGAGATTTTAAAATGTGACACAAATATAGTTCTGGGAAGCATGTTCCTGTTAGAGTGAAGCCCAAAGCTGGTGGGATTCAGGAATCTTAGTTGATGAGGATCTGGACAGGAAAAAGAAAGAGGCATTTGCCAGGTTGAGGCTGCTGGAATGAAACAAATCCCATGGAGGAGGATAGGGGATGTAGGAGTACATGTAAGAAGAAAATAAGAACAAAATGAGGACGAGATTTCACTGGCAGTTAAAGTAAAGGAGAATATTTTATGTATATTAAAAGGGTAAATAGTGGACTTCTAGTTGGCTGCACCATGGTGTAGCAGCAGCAATCACATGCTCCTGACTTCTTCAAATTCCTTCCACCTATTTGGTCCTTTATTTTACAACCAAAATGTTTCATATTTTACCCCTTGTCTTTCTTTTAACTGTACTTAAAATTTCTGAGCTACTGGATCAGCAGAGACAGTCATTAGTCAATTATTCTAAAGTTATCTAAGACAGATTGAGGGTAAATGTGACCAAGTTTGGGGATTAACTGAGGAACATGATGTATATTTATCATCTTTTGAGCTCAGTTTGAACAACTTGAGTGAACGTGTTGACGAATTAAAAGATGTGTGCTCCAGATTAAGTGATAGCAATTCCAAGCTAATGATGAAAGTCATTGACCTAGAAGGCAGGAGCAGTCAACAAAATCTATGTATTCTTGGCTTGGCTGAATTGACCAAAAGTGGAGAACTTACAACATTTTTTTTGGAATTACTTTGTGTGGTTTTTTGGAAGGAGCTTCTCCCATCCCCACCAGAGATTGATAGAGCCCACTGCTTATTAATACCTAAACTGGCTCCGGGGCATTCCTTGGCCACATCAATATCCAATAAAGGATTTTTTGATTCGTGAGCTCATCGAAGAGGGAAACTCAAATATCACAGCCGGTAGATCAGGACTATAGAGGATTATGTCCTGAAGTTTTGAATCAGCGCGCCGAATACAGAGAAGTAATGACAAAGTTGTACAAATGTGGTTCCAAGCCTTCCCTGTGGTGTGCCACGTGTCTCTGTGTTACACTTCCCAATGGAGATAAAAAGTGGCTGCACTTAATTGAAGAGGCTCAGAATTACCTAGTTGGTCTCCCATTACATTGCATCCAGTGTGAATTTCTACTTGGTGACTGAAGATAATTGACCATTATTACTTTAAAGGTTTTGAACATATTATATAGTATTTGTTTGGCTTTCTTTGCTTTGGCAACATTTTATGGGGTAATGAACCTATTTAGGTTGTAGTCATGTAACTATTTTCTTTGTATTAAAATTCATTGCACTATTACATTTTATGAGAAGAATACTGAGAATTATACATTATTTTTTCTCTCAGTAATAATGGTTCATATTTCTACTTTATTATATACTTTTCAGAAATGCATAAGAAATTCTAAAATAATTTTTATATGCTTGTAGTCTTAACAAAATTATGTATTGTTTGGAAGTGCTGAGTATATTTACATTAATAAGAATGGAACTAGAGACAACGTCCAGCAGGAAGATTTGTTTGGGTGGCAAATTATTGATTTGAAGAGTTTGCAGTTGGTGTCTTTAGCAGCTGTTTGGCTTTAGGGTTGGAGGGAAGGGGGTGGGTGGAAGGGGGGTTGTTGTCTCAAGATTGCTATGGCTTTAGAAGTCTGTACAAGTTTTGACCTTGTATGGTTTATTTTTAATTCATTACTAGTTTAATGTTTTTGTCTCAAGGCTAACATCTGGAGTTTGGATATTATTTGTATTAATCAACATACATAATTAATAAAAATGGATAATTTTATTAATTTCCTTAGTTGGAATGTGAAAGGCTTGAACCATACAGTTAAGAGAAGGAAAGTGTTTTCATATATTAAACAACTTAAAGCCACAATTGTATTTTTACAAGAAATGCATATTCATAGTTGTGATCATTCTTGCCACATGACAAGGTGGAGTGGGCAGCATTTTCATTCTTCCTTTGTGACTAAAGTTGGAGGGGGTCTCGATTCATATTAATCAAAATATTCCTTTTGTTCATCACAGAGTCATATCAGATACAAATGGTCATTATACTATTGTTTCAGGTAAATTGTGTAGTAAAATGGTAGTTTTTGCTGATGTTTATGCCCCTAATGTAGATTATGTGGGGGGTGGGGGTTAACATTTTTTTCTTCCCTACTGAACTTGAGTTTATATTCTCTGGTGCTTGGTGGGGATTTTAATTGTTGGTTCGACCCGGCTTTAGATACTTTCTCTCCTAACCATGCCACAATGTGTAAATCTGCCTCATTAATTCATTTTTAAAAATTAAATTATGCTATTTCTAGTGTCTGGTGTTTTCTTTATCCAAAGAAGAGAGTGTTCTTTCTTTTCACATGCTCATCAACTTTTTCACAGATTGATTATTTTCTTATTGATAATCAACTGATCCCATTGTCTTGATTTTGTGATTATCAGAATATAGCAATATCAGATTATTCCCCTGTTGTATTATCTATGACCCTTCCTGACCTCCCCTCAAATAAAAATACACTGGCATTTCAATTCGACTTTAGTATCAGATAATTACTTTGAGAAATTTATGGAGGAGCAGATAACTTTTTTCTTTCATACAAATACTTCATTAGAAACTTCCAGCTTCATTGTTTAGGATGCTTTGAAAGCTGTTCAAATGAAAGAAATTATTTCCTATAACATGAATATAAAAAGGAAGGTAAATAAAGAAAGATTAGTATTAGTTAATTAAATTAAACAAATAGATTAACAATACGGTCAAATTAAAATCCTGAATTATACAAAAAGCGAATTGAACTTCAAACTCAATTTGATCTCCTTTCAATGTATCTGATTGAATGTCAACTTTTGAAGAGTAAGAGTCAGTTTTATATTCACAGTGACAAATTTAGTAATCTTTTAGCTCATCAGTTGAGAGGATTTGAAGACAGCGACAGATAACATTGATTTGAATGGATGATGGTAACATTACTATAGATCACTCTGAGATAAATGATACATTTAGGACATTTTATTCCTGACTTTATATTTCTGAATTCATAGTGGTAGCAGTTTGATGATGAGTTTCCTGAATCGCTTAAATAATCCCATGCTTTTTTTCAATAACCAAATGAGATTAGATGTGCTTATATCACAAGAGGAAATAGCTGCTGCTATTTCTTCATTGCTTTCTGGAAAGCCTCCAGGACGCAATGGGTTTCTTGTGGCATTTTTTAAAATCATTTTCTCAATTGCTTTCATCTCAATTAGGTTCTGTGTCATCTGATTCATTTAAGCAGGGTAATCTCCCAGCATTATTTAATGGTGTGTATATTTCTCACTGTAAAAAAAGATAAAGATCCAACTGAGTGCTCCTCTTACAGGCCAATTTCTTTATTAAATGTGATGTTAAAATTTTGGCTGAAGTTTTGGCCTGTAGATTGGAGAATATTTTACTATTAATCATTTCTGAAGATCAGACTAGTTTTATTTAAAACACTTACACATCACTTATTGGATATTTTGCATTTAACCTTCCACTGAAGTTCCTGAATGGGTTCTTTCCTTAGATCATGAGAAAGCATTTGATTGGGTGGAGTGGATGTAATTGTTTGTGATCTTAGAAAAAGTCAATTTTGGACTGTGTTTTATTACATGGATTAAATTACTGTATTCATGCCCTACGGCTTCAATTCTCACCAACTTTCAACCATCACAACCTTTCAATCACCAACAGGGAATCTGTCAAAGGTGTCCTCTACGTTCCTTACTTTTTTTTAATTTGGTCATAGAAAAAAAATATTTCAGGGATTTCTAGGAAGGGAATTAAACATAAAGTTTCTCTTTATGTGGATAATCTCCTGCTTTTCATATCAAGCCCTGACATTTCCTTACCTTCCATGCTGTCATTACTTTTCCAATTTAGTCAGTTTTCAGGATATAGATTAAACCTGCATAAAAGTGAACTTCTCCCTTTAAATACATCTGCATGAGTCTACACAAATCTTCCTTTTAAGATTGTGAGAAATCAACTTATTTATCTCGGTATTACAGTTAAAAAGAATAATAAGTATCCTTACTTTATTGAAGCTTGTGAAACAGTCCTTAACACAATGGTCACCCCTGTCTATGTCTCTAGTTGGTCGTATAAATTCTATCAAAATTAATACCTTGCCTAAAGTTTTATATATTTTTCAATCTCTACCAATTTTCATTCCCAAATCATTTTCGATTCACTTGATTCAGCT
This sequence comes from Narcine bancroftii, assembly GCF_036971445.1. Classification (NCBI taxonomy): domain Eukaryota; kingdom Metazoa; phylum Chordata; class Chondrichthyes; order Torpediniformes; family Narcinidae; genus Narcine; species Narcine bancroftii. The sequence goes on along the minus strand of NC_091469.1, from coordinate 118,788,395 downwards.
ATCTGGAAGGGTAAGCACACTTGTTTAAATAAATTCTATCTTCATCTTTGAACTGTATGTGTTTATAAATTATAAAAATAATAAAAAGATTGAAAGAATACAGAAATTCTATCTTCAAAATTCTAAAAGGAATGGAGGCATAGTGTTACCCAATTTCAAATTTTATTATTGGGCAGTCAATATAGATACCCTTATGTTTTGGTTAATTTTGACAACCTAGTGGACTGTCCAGTATGGGTAACATAGGAGCTGAATTCTTTTAAAAAAAAATTCCATTTCAGTATTTCTTGGATCCTCACTTTCTTTTTCTTTAAATAAATCAACTGACAACCTGGTTGTTAGGCACACTGAGAGAGTGTGGGTGCAGTTCAGAAAACATTTTGGACCATGTTTTTTCTCTCTCAAGTCCTATTCTATCCAATCATCTTTTTCAACATTCGTTGCATAATTTTGCTTTTCATGAATGGCACAGATTGGGTATTGAATGTTTCAAATATCTTTTTACTTATACCAGTTTGACATCATTTGAACAACTTTCTTTTTTTTAAACTTTATTTATTCGTTCAAAATACAGATAATAAGTAACATACATGACAATAAACTTAAGCATGAATGATACATTTTATATATATAAGAAAAAAAAAGAACCCCCCCCCCTCTTTCAGCCAACTCTCCTAAGGAGAGCCATAAAAAGAGAAAAAAAATAAAGAAAAATTAAGCATACATATTAAGATCCAATCAATGCAAATCAAAATGCAAATACTCTGAATATAACAACCACCCATCAACAAAAAAAACTATAATTATCACGCAAAACATATGTGATTTTTTTCACTATTAAACAATATTTCATCTCATTTTGCCATCTATTAATATCAATCATATTTGTATCTTTTCACATACTAACAATACATTTTTTCACTACAGATAATGCTAAATATACAAAAGCAAGTTGAAATTTATATCCTGTAATATTTAATACATAACTGAAATATAACCCTTCAGGTAAAATCATATCTCTACCAGACACATGCTTTACCAAAGATCAAATTTGACAATCAAAAAAAAAGAATTCTTATCAATACCATAACTAACCCTCATCTGATCAATAGATTAAAAAAATTACCTTCTTTAAAACAATCTCCCAAATTTTCCACACCTTTAAATCTCCAATGTAATAAACTTCAATTATGTATTGCGAAAGAAATAAGTTGATTATTATACAACGGAGTCAAGGCCGACAATTCACCATTAATATCTATCATTTTCTTTTTCTTTGACCATAACTTCATTAAATGTTTTAATATAGGCACATTATATTGCTGTAACAATTTTACATTCCATCTAAACAAAAATTGGTGTATTTAAGCCTCGAACATTAAAAGTAACATCGAACATTAAAAGTAGCAAACCTCAACTTTGACATATCTACTAATATTACTAAGAACTAATAATATCTATATATAAAAATTCAAAGTAACGTAAATAGGCCCTCCAATAGGAGAAAAAGAAACCACAAATTAAAATCTAAATGAAATAAAAATTAAAAAAAAAACGCCAAAAAACTACTAAAATGTAGTAATCCCTACACCAAACTTGGGTGTGGATCACCCACCAGTGGCTGATGACTAATAGAGCATAGAGCAAATCTCTCCCTCCCCTGCCAAACAAAGAATAACAACAAGATATCATAATGACATAAAAATCTGAATCATTAACGGAGTTTGTCATTGTCTCGCATTTTGCACTGCCAGACGAAGTATAATTTCTCTGTCCAAATAATTCAAGCATCAAATTATCACGGGTCCCGGTGATTGATCAGGCGGAGTTCTTCTTCTTAAGGCTCTATGAGCTCTTTCCAATACCAAGCCTCCAGAGAAAAATTCTTGTCCCAATATTTGTGGGATCCATTCTGTAAAAAAACAAAGAGGATTTTGATCTTCCATACCTTCTGGCAAACCAACAATCTTCACATTGTTCCTTCTACTTTGATTTTCCAAATAATCTACTAACTCCTTCTTACGTTCTCGGAATTCTTTAACGGATTTTTCCACCTCCATCACTTTTTCTGTATTAGAGGTCACTTGCTGTTTACATTCAAAAAAGCAGACTGAAATTTTTTTAAATCTTCAGAAAATACTTCCATTCGTGTATTAACTGTAGTGAATTCTGACCTCATACTATCTTTCATTTGAGCTAACTCTTGCAATATCGGCTGAGTAACGGTACTTAGCAGATTAACTTTTAGTTCAGAAAGACCTGACCCTGTTTTCTTTAAGATAGTGTCAGAACCAGATAACGGCAAGTCCTGCTGCAGCTCAACAGCAGGCACTTTAACAGTCTTACTGCGAGTTTGAACTCCCAATGACAACACCCCGACTTCCTCAGGGGCTTGATGCTGATCTCCCCCCACAACTCGCCGTTGTTTCAAGAACTCACGGATAAGACCGAAGTACTGCCTGAGTGGTTTCAAACAATGGATTAATTTTTCTGCGAGTACCCTCTGCCATTGGCAGACTGCCAGAATCAGGATCCACTTCTTGGGAACATGCACCTTCCTCCTAAGAACGAGTAATTGCAGTGATATCCTTCTCCTGGTAAGTAGTAATCAGTTTTTTCAGCTCCCACAGGCAATCTTTGTGACTTCAAGACAGAGAAAAGCAAATCTGAAGTCATAGCAGTTTTTTCAGGTCCTGAATCTTCAACACTCCGAAAATGTAGTTTCTTCTGCAGTTGAGGTTTAATCTTTTTACCATTAGTAGCCATAACAATTCCTTGATACTTTAAACTAAGTTTTTAAAAAAAGTTTAAACTTAAAAACAAAGAGTTAAAAACGGGTTCTTAAAAGTCTGGCCAGAGAGGTCGAGATTACACCTCACATGTCAAACTCTGGCCCGTGGGCCAAATTTGGCCCGTGATATAATTATATTTGGCCCTCAAGATTATTTCAAAAATGTATTAGAGGTGGCCCGCTGGCTGCTGCGCCAGTATAGTGCATGCACAGTAATACAACAAATCCCAGAATGCATTGGCGTCAGCCTGCTAATCGCCCCCACCTCCTCTGTTTACGTTTCAGGGTCTCACCATGGACTCTGGTTTTGGGGCCTGGCCAGTGTCAGGGGAAGCCAAGGCCGCTTCCCAGCGCCCGGAACCGGAGGCCTCGGGCCTGACCTCGCCAGGACCATTGCCCACTCCCCCTCCCTGCCACAGGTCGATCCGCGACTCACGGTGAAGGGGCCACTGATCCGCCGAGATGCCACCTTGCAGCGAGAGCCGATGCCCCCGCACTGTCGTTGTCCAACCCGATCGCCCACAAACCCCGCCCTCCCGCACACAGGCCTGAGTAAGGATTATGAACTTTAATCTCAGGATAAAACGATCTTCCAATAGTTTCATGTCACAGTGATAAATATATTCCTGGTTAAAAATGGTCCTGCACCTGGATACAAGCTCATTAGGCATAAAACTTGAAAAGTGTGTAAATCAAAGGATATCTGTACTAATGGAAAAAGGGCATGGCAAATAACCCTGCTAGAGTTCATGCCCACAATCAGTCACCCATTTGATTGTTTCAAGAATCATGTTATTCTCCCACATTCTCAATAGCCCTCAGACTTTACTATTTGACAGCACACTAGCAACATTTGACAAATCCTCTATAGAGAAATATTATTTATTGAATATTTTATTTCTCATTTGTTAATGCTTCTGGAAAGAGTTTATCCAAAACTATTATTAAACATTTATTTTAATAAGAAAAAGTTTAACATTACATATGTTGAAAGAAGAGAAAACATGCAGATGTTGTTGAAAATTTTCAATAAATATTTAGTTCGGCCCTCGACTTAGTCCAAGTTTTTAATTTTGGCCCTCCGTGAATTTAAGTTTGACACCCCTGCTCTACACCATCTTGCCCGCCCCCATTTGAACAACTTTCTGAGAAGTTCAATTCACCCAATACTCATTTTTTTTCAGATATTTGCAAATCAGGCATTTTTTTTCAATCTCAGATACCTGGTTTCCCTGGGGCATCTGATGTGAACATCGCTGATGTATTTTTTTAGTTTACAACTTTCTTGCGAAGGTTTAAAATCCATTATTTATGTAAAGTTGGTAGTTTTAAGACAAGCCCCTCCAGTTAAAAGTAAAAATGCCTGGGAACAGTATTTAGGCCTTTCATTATCAAATGAGATTAGGGATTCAGTTTTTAAGATGGCTAATATTAGATCCTGACATGGCCATTATTATGTTACAATTTAAAGTTGTACATAGGGCTCACATGTCTAAAGTTAAATGATCTCATATCTATTCAAATATAATTTCTTGTTGTGATAAATGAAAGAGGGGAGAGGCTTCTTTAATCTATATGTTCTGGACATGTCCTAGCCTTGAAAAATACTGGAGGGATGTGTTTCAAATGTTATCCCTAATCCTTAATTTAAATCTAGAGCCTAATCCTTTGGTCGCTCTTTCCAGTACAACTGGAGAGGATGATGTTCTTTTAACTCCAATCAAATGTCATACTTTGCCTTTTATCTCTCTTTTGGCCAGACATGATATATTGCTTAGATGGAAGGATGCTGCCCCACCCACCCGTGCTCAATGGCTGAGGGACATTATGCCCTGCTTAACTTCATAAAAGATTCATTACTCAATTGATAACCTAAATGCTGTAGCGACTATTCCTGAGTTATTTCTACAACTTCTAGGCATAACATAAATCCTGAATTTCAGTACTATGCTGTTTTATTCCAGGAACAAAGTACATTTCTTTTTTACCCATACTACATTAATATGGGGATGGAGTTTAGAGATACACCTATCCAAGATAAAATTATTAGATGTGCTTTTGTATTATGGATATGCTCTATGTGCCTTTATATTTTGCTGAGCTATGTAATCTGTCACTTATATTGTGCATTCCATAAATATTTTGTAATATATGTTTAATTGTTTATAACCAAAACCAATAAAAATATTTTTTAAAAAGGGTAAATAGTAAGAGAGTAGGCCCCTGTAAGGATTAGTGTGCTGATCTATATGTGGAGCAACAGGAAATGAAAGAGGTCTCATCTGTATTTACTGTGGAGAAGGACATGAAAGATGAGATAAGGAAGTGAACAGTGACATTCAGAAGCATATTGACAGAGGTGTTAGTAGTCTTAAAATGCTTAAACATAGATAAATTCCTGGGTCCTGATACTAGGACTTTGTGGGAAACAAGGAAGGTTCTTTGGCTTGGCTTCGCGGACGAAGATTTATGGAGGGGGTAAAAAGTCCACGTCAGCTGCAGGCTCGTTTGTGGCTGACCAGTCCGATGCGGGACAGGCAGACACGATTGCAGCGGTTGCAAGGGAAAATTGGTTGGTTGGGGTTGGGTGTTGGGTTTTTCCTCCTTTGCCTTTTGTCAGTGAGGTGGGCTCTGCGGTCTTCTTCAAAGGAGGTTGCTGCCCGCCAAACTGGGGAAATGTGTTTATGGTGAGAAGGGAAATATTTAAAGGGCACATAAGGTGGTGGAACAAGCTGTTGAGGAAGTAGTAAAGTTAAGTACAATTACCATATTTAAAAGACATTTGGACAGGTGCATGGATGGAAAAGATTTAATGAGTAATGTACATTGTGTAATGTACATATGGACTAAAATTCTTACTTGCTGCAGCCAAACAGGTATTTCATAATGAAAAATAAAACTATTATAATAATTATACATTAAATTAAAAAGAGATAATACAAAAGATTGAGAGATAATAAATATTCATTTAACCTAGTGGCTGTAATGGAGGATTTAGACCAGCTGATGAAAGAAGGGATGGAGTTGCATCAGAAGACATAATCTCAATTCCACTATGAGGCCCAAGATGCATATTAGTAGACACACCTAAATTCTACCATGGGGCCCAGGATGCAGTTGAATAGAAAGACATTATCTAAATTTACACTATGGGGCCCAGGGATGCATATGAATCAGTAGACATTATCCAACGTCCACCATGAGGCCAAGAGATGCAGTGGTCTTTTGTTGGTCGTAGACTATCAGGAGACCTTGAAGATAATTAAATCATTTGTTCAAAGAGATAAGATCTGAAGTAAACAACTTTTGGGTAATATAAGTCATGGTCCCACTGCTGAAGTTTGAGACTCTCCAAGAGGTGGCAACATTTCTCAGCAAGAAGAACTTCAAGATTCCAAACCGACGTCCCGGTCCGGGGAGGTGGAGAAGCTGCTACCGGTGCCCAGACAACCTACTACAAGTGTGCAGTCGTCGCCTCGCTTTGGCAGTTGGGACCAGTCCAGGCATTGATAAATATAATTGGGAAGGGCTTGCATATTGTAGTGTGAATTCAGCTTTAGATTTAGTAATAAAGACTTGTATAAACTGAACTGCTCTCGGTGTGTGTGTCTATTTTCTTTCGGTAGCTTGAACACTGTGACCAATCTAAAACGAACAAAATGAGAGGTATAAGTTTACCCAAGACAGTGGCATTACAGTAAAGCAGACAGTTCTTGTTAGTCACTCATTCATGTGACAAGGATAGGTTTAAGGGCCTGAGTGTGGTCGGAAATAAACTATCATTGAACCTAGCAGGAAGGCGAGGTTGTGACCAGGGTGATTGGGAGCATTTACAATGTTGCTTGTCTTCTGGAGGCAGGGCTTCACTTCTACCTTAATTATTCCAATCTTTCAATATTTACCTCTGTGTTTGCATTTGCATTCCAGTTTTTAAATATGTTGTTGTTCTCTTTTGCATTGCAGCAGAAGGGTATACCATAGTTCAGATCTTGTGTGAAATATAGCAGTATACTAAAGAATGTTTTCTGTATAATTTAAGACTTAAAAAGTATTTTTAATACTTTAGTAGGTCGGCCTATGATGGACCCAGATATGTTAGGTATTTTCTGCAGTCTCCGAGTTCCTGGGCAGTCGAATTCCAACACCAGGCTATAATGTAATCAGTCAGTATACTTTCCTCAGTGCACCTGTAGAGGTTTGATAGAGTATTCCACAACATGCTAAATCTCCTCGTATAAGCATTGATATGATTTCTTCATGGTTGCTTCGATATGCTGACTTCACGAGAGGTCTTCTAAAATATAGACTCCCAGGAACTCAACTGTTCTAACCTTCTCCACCTCCATCTCATTAATGTGGACTAATGTGTTGTCCCTCAGATTCCCCTTTCTAAAATCAACATAAGATCCTTGGTCTGAGGTGACGTTAAGAGCAAGATTATTGTTCTGGTGCCATGCAACCAAATTCTCAATCTCTATTATCACACATCCAGTTATTTGGCTAACAACAGTGGTATGGTCAGTGAATTTATAGATTCCATTGGTGACACAGTATGCTAACGAGTAAGTCAAGGATCAAAACTTGAAGAAGGGCTCAAGCCCAAAACATTGGTCTTTATCTTTGCTATATAAAGCACACTGCTAAATTTGTTAATTCTGCTAAATTTCTCCAGCAATGTCAAGTATCCAGTTTTTGTGGAACAAAGAGTGTCCCAGAACCCTTAATGATAGTTTTGAATGTTGAGCTGTTGTCAATGAACAACAGCCTTGTGGACCAGGTGATCCAATGCAGAATGGAGGGCCAGAAAGATGGTGTCTTCCATTGACTTGTTGCGATGATAGGCAAATCGCAGTAGGTCCAAGTCCTTCCTGAGACAGGGGGCAATCTGCTCAATAACCAACCTCTCAAAGCACTTCACCGTAAATGTCATGCCACTGGCCGATTGTCATCGAGGCACATCACCTTGCTCCTTGTAATGGAAGATTCTAACCCATGATTTTTTTTAATTTTGCAGCTTTTGCTTCTGCAAGGCTGAGAACCTGCTTGTTTTTTAGAATCAGCAGACATAAGCTAAATTCCACCGAGGGGCCAGAGATGCTGTTATCTGACAAAAGGACATCTGTGTACCAAGAACATTTAATCTTCCTGCTTGCTTTGGTCACAGACTGTCAGAGGCCTAGCCTTGATGCAAAATAAACCATTGTATTCAAAGTGATAAGCTGAAAATTATGTTATTCGATGGAAGCCTAGCATGCTAGCTTGCTCGCTTATCTTTCTTGCTGTGCTGGGAATAGGTGCTTGGGTAAGCAGTTTTTGGGTAATATAAGCCGTGGTCCCACTGCTGAAGTTTGCGATTGGCAACATCTCTCAGCAAGAAGAAGAATTTCGAGAGTCCAGCCAACGACCCGGTTGGGGGAGATGGAGAAGCTGCTACCGGCACCCTGACAACCTACTATAAGAGTGCAGTTGTTGCCTCGCTTCGGTATTTGGGACCAGTCCAAGCGTTGATAAGTATATTTGGGAAGCTTGCATATTGTAGTTTGAAATCAGCTTTTGAATTTGTAATAAAAATTTGTATAATCTGAACTGCTCTCGGTGTGTGTGTCTATTTTCTTTTGGTAGCTCAAACACTGTGACCAATCTAAAACGAACAAAATGAGAGGTATAGTTTACCCAGGACACTCCTCTTTCCCACCAGAATGACAATATGTCCTTTTGAATCAGGTGTGACCATTGTACTGAGAGGTTGAAAATGTCTGCTCTTGCCAATAGCACAGGTTTTAAGGACATGACCATGTGAGAGGGGAAATATTTAAGGAGTGCATAGAGAGGGAGGTGGGTGTGTGTTCCTAGCTGCAGAGAAAGTGGTGGAGGCAGAAAAAAAAGTATAATGTTTAAAAGACTTGGACAGGTACATGGATAGAAATGGTTTGGAGGGATACAGGCCAAGCATTGGGAAGTGGATTAGTATGAGTAAACCAAATTGGGTCGAAGGGACTGCATCACTCCAAAATCTAGATATTAAAAAAAAAGACTGCGGGAAAATTACACAGTCCTGTTTTTTTTTACCCAGGTAAAATTCCTTGCTTTAAAAAAATATGGATTGTAGGGAGGATTCCTTCACTTCCCACTCTAAGGTATCTTTCCCAATCCCAACATTTGCATTGGAGAAAGTTCCTTGCATTGTTTTACAAGTGAGATTTACTCTTTTCCAAAATACACCAATGTATGAAATGTCGCTGTTTCATGTTGGCTTTTTAAAATAAGCGAGCAATAGATCGGATGGTATGGAATGCAAGTTATGGGTTGTAAACCTTGTGCGTAATTCAAGAATGCTGCATCGGTTCGAGTTCATTTCGGCTGATAAATAATAGTGCGGTTGCAGCCTCATCTCTGGAAGTTTAAATCTTCCACTTCCTGTTGGGAAAGGTTATATTATCTATAGATATATATATAGAGATATCTAGATATCTATAGATATAATCTATAGATCTATAGATATATATAACCTTTCCCAACAGGAAGTGGAGGATTTAAACTTTATATAGATATCTATATATATATAGATATCGATATCTATAGATCTATAGATATATATAACCTTTCCCAACAGGAAGTGGAGGATTTAAACTTTATATAGATATCTATATATATATATATATATATAGATATCTATAGTTAGCGCAAAGGGTTGCTTGCAACCTCGGGAAACATACCTGCGGCGAGAGCCGAGTTCTGAATTCCCGCTCCCAGAGCTGGAGGACTGGGACTAGGGAAATAAAAGCGATGAAACGAAGTCAAGGGGCGAGACGGTCGCTCGCTCACCTGAAAGATAGACACGAAATGGCCTCAGGATGTCCAATGCTTTTTTTTCCGCCCGCGTGTAAATTTTAAGTCATGAGACTGAGCAGAATTCAACAATTGAGTCTCGACCTCCCCTCCTTTCCCCGCCCTCTACTCGGGTCAAGTCCATCTTGTTGTAGGACGGCGGGGTCGTGCATTCAGGTAAGACTTCGAGTTCAAAGTGAAACGATAGATCGATGGCAGCGACTATCGTCCTGGATTGGCAAACGTCACCCAGCCAATGGTGCATCAGAAAGACGCGGGGAAAGTTGTTTCAGATTAGCGGTTGTGTGGAAGTGAATGTGCCGCACGTTGCTAAATATTTATTACTGTTACATAAACAGAGCGAGGCCCAATCGCCTTTCTTTAAATGGAACCAGTGTTCCAACTCTTGATGAAATGGTACAGCAGTGACCGTGACCTTCCGATCAATTACCGTGATGTCGGAAAAGCAAAAAGCCTTGAAACAAAATCCGCCCTCACACTCAATACTGGAGAAAATGCAAAACTTCATGATGTGTCTTTTAATTAGACATAGAGTGAAATTTGGTGACCATTTCGCTGAAATGTTGTCTAGGTGTATAAAATCGCGGGGCGACTGTTGCAATAACAGCGCGCCATTTATCCAAATAGTGTTGAAACGACAGAGTTCGGATTCGATTGACTGTCAAAAGAATAATGTAAAGCCAGAACCTCTCTGAAAGAGACCAACTGTGAAGGGGGTTGGGTGGGGAGTCTGAGCGGTGCTCGGACCCATTGTTGCGTGAGGCATCGCTTGCTTGGTTGTACAATGTTTACCGAGCCCACCAGAGCTCTCGCTGTTCTGTCGAGTCACACCAGAAGCACCTTCTCCATTCTTTTTCTCTCTGTTTTTGGATGAGTTCAGCAGTCTCAAGTGGTCACTTCGCTTATGTTTGGTTTCAGGCAGACTGCAAAATTATAGATATACGGGGCCGAAACACTAATCAACTTGCAGTCCCATTAGGCCAAGAAATAAAGAGTAAAACTGCATAAAGAATCGTCTGCTTCGTCAATGTGGGTTCTGCGGGAGAGAGAAAAAGAGCACGAAAAAGCTTTTAAAAACCGTATGTTGAGGAACCACTTAGGTGGTTGAGGAGTGCATATTGAATTTATTGATTGCACTTCATGTATAAAATGCAGAGTTAACCGATTTTCCTTCTGTTGTTGTTGACCCACAAGGATTTTAGAATTTATTTTCCAATCATGTGTGTGTGTGGGTGTGGGTGTTCAAGCGGACGATGTTGGGAATATTAAACATGTTTCTTTATCAGGTTTAATTTTTTGAACATATTCATATTTGAGCAGATCGTGACTTATTTGCAACAGCGTTAATCAGAGCCACCGGCCGAATGGTTACCTCCAAGATGTCATTACCAAAAAAATACCTCAAATATTTAAGATCTCACAATACAATAATATTCTCTAAACAATTAAAGATGTTTCGGAATAATTTTGTTTCAATTGAAAATATTGTGAGTCAATTATATATTTTTGGTCAGTGCATTTAAAATGCCACTTTTATTATTGGGATCCTGTGCTATATTGAAAAATGTAGCGAAGCGTCTGGTTAGAATTCAAACTATATGTCATCAACTATTTTTTGGTAGATTCATCTATCATTTCAAGTATTTTTTTCATTCCCAAAATGCTATATATTTTTTAAAATAAGATTGATTTAATTGAAATAGTTTACAAAAATAACATTTCATTAAAAAAGCCAGCTGGGATTTATTGCAATGAAATCTTATGCTTCTCATGCAACAATAAAATTATTCCCGTAATTCGTGTATTTTAAAATAATTCTATTAATGGAAAAATGCAACAATTTTACCACATGAAGTAACTCAAACCCCTATTGATTAATCATCTGGCGAACCAATCCTGTTCTCCCTGACAATAGTTTGGTTACGAAGTAACCATTAACTTCGATTCCTCTGTGACCTTTTATCCGTCCATTCATCGTACTATAAATCATAACGTTTATTTTACAAATATAATTTTGGCGTTATTATGTAATTAAAATCAGCCGCGGATTTGGAAACTTGAAAGGAAATTCGGTATGTATAAACATGATTTACTGATGATGTAATAATTTCTCCCGGATAGTTTAAATAAACACATTAGAGGAAGAATTTCAGACATGCCAGATGCATATTGAAGTTGACTGGCATGAAGCAGGGTTTGAAAAGTGATGAAACATCTCACTATTTAATACATGTCTTTGCTCCCATGCCGTGTAAATTACAGGATAATAGTGTGCAGACGATAGCAGACTCTGTTTATACAATCTATTTCTTCACACAAGTTCCCATTGCTTTTTGTAGCCTTTGCTGTATGTGGTGGTTCTCTGATCCCACTGACCTCAACCATGTGTTTTCACTTTTTGTTCTGATCTCAATTCCATGACCAGCGGGGAATGAAATACAAATTGAATAGTAGCCATTCAAAGGCCAGTCTTTTCAAACTGCTTTTAAGTCCTCTTTGTCTTGTCTATGAAGCAATAGTCGAGAACTACTTTAGAGACTAATTTCCACAGCTGTTAATGTTCCTATGTTCCTCGCCATGCCAAAGAAACACCACACTTCTAGATGTATAACTGCATATAATAACACACATACACGAAATGGACTGTTACTTTCTGGAGCCGAGGCTCCAGAAGTTTGTTCCAAACTTGCTCTTTTCGCAGATTTTTATACTTCCTTTCCTTTTCTCAAGTGACATTATTGGAGAGTTAAATAATCAAATCTAACAGAAATAACCGCACACCGAATAAAACGGAATAAAGTCGGAATAAGAGTGGCGCTTAACTGTTCTATTTGTACGGGTGAAATTGTATTAAGGTACAGATGTATCCCTCTGAGCTCCCCCGTGGCACTCTGCTTTGCCTGTTATACAAGGGGCACGGTTTTGTTTATTCAGCTTCTTTCCTGGAAGGGGTAGTTTAGAGAAGTTAGAAAATTCTTTATGTTCACTGCAGGCATGCTTTTATTCTCTTCAACTCCCCCGCACACTTTCTTGCTCAGGGATTCTGCGAAGCAGTTTGACATTTTCTCGCTGCTGGGAAATATTTCTATAAGTTGCGGTTGTCGTGAGTCAGAGAAAGATTCTCGTTCCTCTCAACAGGGGGTTGTACTTTATTACCGTTCATCACAAAAACGTTAATGAACCGATTCCCATTTCAAATCTAACTATCCAATTTACCGCTAAATGCACGCCCCTCGTCGGTTTTTTGTACAACTTTCGAAAAGCAGGACATTTTTAAAACTCCTCAGCTAATAAGTTACCTGCTTTAAAGAATGTTGCGTGACAAATATGACATTATAAGAGTTAAATATCCAATATTGGAAAATGATACCGTGAATCATTTCTGGGTTCCTATTCATGTTGGAATAGGTGTGAACATGAAGGCATATAAATGATTGTAGCCGGAACTGATTAACGTGACCAATAACGAAGGTATATAATAACCGTTTAAATGTGCGGTTAATGTTTGGAAAGCCCACAGGCTTAACTTGAAACTTTCCTCTGCTTGTAAACTTCCCTTGGTTTATGTAGCCTGGTTTTCATTGATGCAGCGTTGCTCAGTTTGCTTTCGTTTAGTTTATTAGCCCAAAGGGATAGCCGAACGAAACATCTGGGATGAATATTTTGCAGTGAAGCTTCGGAGTTATCGAACAACGTTATTTAAATCTGCTGACTGAGGGCAGAACATCCTTATGAACCAGCTCACCATATAGAAAGGTATAATCGAGTGAGGGATTTGTGTAAAATAAATGATACACGCCGAAACTATATTCATTCACAGAATAAAAGTGTTGCTTTGGACACTCATGAAGGAGGTCAAGCGATAACTAGACGTGTTCTTCTGAGAAGTACCACCTTCAAATGTCAAGTTAAAGGCGCTGATGTTATTTTTTGTTTACTGGTAACAGAGATCTATCTTTTCCATATGATGAATATATGAATAAGCAAAAACTACAGAACATTCCTCGATATTATTGCCTGTCGTTTGACTACAAGAGTCCAGAATGTGTTGAATTGCATAATTGACTTCTGATCCTGAATCGAGTAAAACAACCACATTACATGTACTGATGAAAACGTGTTGATTTAAAACTTAATCAATTGTGCGGCTCCGGTAAATGTAACTAATTCATTTCAATGAGCAGGTGATTGCCTTTTTTTCCCCAGTCATGTTGTGTCAGTTTATAAACGGACACGGAACTTGCACTCAATTGTCTTTGTGTAAGCTCGTTAAATAATGTTGGTTCCCAAACGCATTAATTTATTTCTGGCGCGGAAAGGTGCAGTGGCAGATTTTCACGTTGAGTTCACAGAGGAATAAAGTACGTTTCCACAATGACCCGCAATTTGGAAGAAAAAATGCGGGTAGTTAATTTGACTGAGTTACATGTGTATTGCATGAGAAAATATTAAAAGGTGCAGAATTAGAAATTGGACAACCGTCTAATACTCATTCAGGAATAACAATGCCTGTGAGTACCACCTTCTAGCTGTATTAACCTGTAGTGCTGTTGTGGGAGTGGGAAATTATTCTCAGAATTTAAATAGACTTACCAATTAAGCATTTTGTACATGTGGTATGGAACTGTACACCATACAGGGAAATTTAAAAAAAAACAGACCTTTTGCTACAATGTTCACATTAGAAGAGTTGTGTACAAGGTCAGGTTTGGTAATCCTATACATTTGGTTTGACTGGTAAATCAGGCTGACCTATTAATCCTGACTGGAAATGCTCAGGTAAATTAAACTCAGGGAGCATGGCGGGTTCACAAACTTTCTTTCAGAATGTAGGATTAGAGCATTCAAACCTGTTTGACCATTCAATTAGATCATGGCTTATTTGTTAATTTACCTGGTTTGATCTTTGTTCTTATTGCAAAACCCAGTGCTTTTACATCTGGAATCTGAATTTGAATTTGCTCCCACAGAAGGCCAAAATGCCATCTTTCCTTGGTAAATAAAATGGGTCAAATTATTTTTTTAAAACCTTCAAAACATTGTTAAATGTCAACATTTCCATATGTGACTGATATGTTAGGTAACCTAAGATCAGAGAAAATCGGGTAAACAACAACACTTTCTGCAATTTAGGTATTTCCCCGCCTCCCAAAAATTGTTCATTTTTTGAAAATATTCCTTGACTCCTGCAAATGCAAACAACTGGCAAAATATTATTCTGCAAGGAAAATTGTATTGAAATAAAGTCATGCTGCACTGGAGAGAAAACATTGAAAACAGGCAGCATCTCTGTAAAGAGCTCTAAAAATATTTCCATCAAAAGACCTTACAATGAAACTGGGAGAAATTAGGGGTAAACACATTTAGGAGTGGCAAAAGTATTGAGGAGAAGAAAGAATGAAAGGAAAGGTGTGTAGTAAATTAGAAAGAGCAAGAGGTAATGCTAAACAGGGATGATAGGGCAAAATGAAAGAGAATGGTAAAGAAAAGCAGGTAGAAGAAAGCTTCAAATGTTAAGTCTCTAGGGAAAGGAAGAAGCAGAACAATTATCTATAATTATTGAAGAAAAATACTGTGAATGCTAGAAATTTGAAATAAAAATAAGAAAATGTATTTCCAATTGTTGAACTCTATTCCATCAGAAAGGCGATCATATGTCTCGCATTAAGATTGGGCACTGTTCACTGAGATTAACATTGAGCTGCATTGAAACAATCCAGGAGAATGAGGGCAGAGAGGCCTTGATGAGACAGAGATTGACAATTAAAGTGACATGATTATAAACTCAGGATCATGGTACCAGACTGAACAAAGCTGCAAGGTTGAGGAGATCACACAGTGAGCAGTAAATACTATATAATGGGAGCTTCAGTTTTTAATTTTAATTTATAAAAATATTTTTAAAACACCCTTGAAGGTCTGTTTGGAAAATTGGTCTTCATTGATTCACCAATAAATGTTTTTTTTCTGACATTTATCAATAATGTGGCATTTACTATTTCATTTATTTTGCTGTAAGGATGTTGTATGTAGCTTTCAAAATAGTGTCATATAGACTTTGATCAAATATATTTGCTGATGAGTGGTGTGATTGTGGTAAATAAAAGGCTGGCAGAGGTGCTTGTTTATGACTGCATGAAAGAAAACCAAGGTGCTCTTAATTGAATACTTATGGTAAAGTCAGATATAAAATTAATTTCAGTTGAGCTTTTTTTTTGAGACCGGAAGCCAATGCATATTTTGAATGGTTTTATCTTAGTAGCCTGCTTTTAAATCAGCATTGCACAAAATTAGAAACACCTCCAAAATTAATCAAATGTTAAAAGTTGAAAATTTCAAGTCTTAGTTATATTAAATTCAAATGCCAGCAAACAAAGTATTGTTTCACTTAAAATTAGTGTTAGGAGGTCTGGAAGGGAGGGGATATGAGGGGAGGAATTGCACCTTTGATATTTTCTATTTTTTTTAGATCTCAAGCACACCCAATATTTTGCAATATGAAGTTAATGCTTAGAATTGACCATCAGAGCAGACAACAAATACTTGGGCCTGCTTTCACATTCCCATTGAGAAGTTGTTCTAGACCAGAACTGGTCAATATATTTGTAAACAAACAACACAAATGCCATAGGTCCACTGGTGTTAAAGACCTGACATAATAAAAATATCATAGATTAGTATAGGAAATTCACATTGATTGATGCATGTCATTTGTTTCAAAATGGGGAAATTAACTTTATTCCCTTTGCAAATTCTGGATTTGTTACTCAAAATATGTGTAAGAAAAAAAAATCTCAAATCATATACAAATGTCACCACTGGAGTCCTCTCTGGTTACATATAGTAGATCTAAAAAGGCTGTTCACAACAACTGTAACTAATTTCCATGACCAGATGGATAGTATGGCCATCATCCAAAAAACTCTTACTCAGTGAGATAATGGTACCATCAGTTACATACTAAATCTTTTCCAGCAAGAAGGGAAGTTAATACAAACAAAAGAAAAAGCCTATTTTATGTACAATGGATAATGGGAAAATATCTAGTTACTCAGTAATTGATTTGATTCAATTTAGCTTCAACAGTCACTGTTGAAGCACTAACCGTCACTGGAGATTTGGATTCAGAAGCCCAAAATACAGTAAATTAGAAAAAAAAAACTTGAAGAAACACAGAAAATGCCAGATATCTAACTATTACACATGATATTTAATGGAATGAATGTTTTGGAGGAAAAATCTGTATGATTTTTAAAACTAAAATTATAAAGTCTACTCTTGCATTGTGTCCATCACCCAGTGGTAATATGTTTTGGAATATTACATGCAATACCCCAACATTTCAAAACAGGCAGCAAGAACTTGAACATCTGAAAGAGCTTAAAACTTTAATAGGCAGTTCATGAATGTGAGGGACACCATCAGTGAAGCTGATGGTAAGTTAACTGATGCAACAACAGAACATGATAAATTGAAAGCAATCATTAACTATTACAGGACCTCGTTTGGCCATAACACTTCTTCAGTTCTAGTCACAGGTATGTACTGGTAGATTCAATTCATTTTTTTTTAGACTACAATGTCAGGAAAAATCACTGAAAAAGTTAACATAATTACTGCCCATGTGGTCGTTCACATTTTAGACTGCAAATGACCTGAGTGCAACAGTCCCCGTGGTTGGACGTGCAGTAGAGTGGATGACCATCCACAAATTTTTACAGTATGTAAAACTCCAAAAAGTTATAAATCACGGTGCAGGATTGACTCCAAATTCCTGCTCATTCCTTTTGAGACTGCCCGTGTGGATTGTGCAGTCTAACAACCACATATTATCATACACACGCAAGATAGAGAAAAAACCTTTCCTTTGTTTATTCAAAGAGCCACCCCAAGAAATCCAGCATCATTATTAAAACAAGAAAGATAAGCAAAAAGAATGTCCCTTCAGTGACATTGAGAGACCATGGAACTCTAAAATAAAAATTGATGGTGATACAAACTCTGAAAAAAAAACGTCTGGAGGAAAATAAGCTTTTCAACCATCAACAGCAAAATTGCAAAAAGCAGTACACAATTCTATATTATGAAGTTTTCATTTCTTATTATTTGTGCAAAACAACTCCAAATCATTTGGCAGATGTACTGTTGCAGCAAAACATATGAAGGAAAGTAACCCAAACCACACACATAGAAACAGTTAAGTCCTCACAATATGTATCGAGATAGACAACTATCCACAAGAGTAGCAAGTATTGTTTTACTAGTGGGATGACTTTAGGCTTTTTTTTAATATAGAGGGAGATAACATCATGTTTCAATTGGCCATCAATTGAAAAAGTTAAGAACACAAAAGAAAAACTTGTAAAATCACACAAGCAAAATATCCATCTTTTGGGGGTTCAACCAGCTTTCCCAATCGACTTTGATACATCAAACCTACTCAGAATGACATAATAATGATAGATGCTGTGCCAAAAGGAATAAAGATAGGATGAGTATGTAGAAGCTAATTTAATTGAAAGTGTATAGCCACAAATCCTTGGATGAGCAAATTCGTTTTGTGGGGCTCAAGTTGTGGGGTTCAAAGAGGCGACAAAGGGCAAATTAAAACTAAACAATTGAACATTTTAAAGTGTGGCACAGGGAGATGCTCAGCAAAGCGCAGGACAGAATTTTTTTTTAGCAGAGCTTCCGATATGCTGACGTCGAGTGAGAGAAAATGAGAGATCTGCCAGCGGAGTTTTGCAATGACTGAGGCAGAAGTAACAAAGGAATGTAGCAGCAGGTGGTGAAAAGCAGCGACAACATTCCCACCCCGAACCAAGTTCACTCTAGTGCAAGGGTCTTCATCGGCCATTACTCTATTGCAACGGAATTCCAAAGTCTTCTGAAGCACATCTTTTCCACAGTGGCCCATATCCTCAGCCCCTCTTGTTTGATTCGCCGCGTCTCGACCTCACCGTGCGCGGAGATGTTTTACTTGACAGAGCAAGTTGCTTATTCCCGGTTACTAAGTGATATTTTCGTTTTCATACCAAGGGCCCAGTTCGGTCGGAGACAATAGACAAGGGGTTTTCTTAAGCTCGTTGGAGTAAAATTGCCAAGTAATTGTTGAAGCTGAATTGTTTCTATTGAATAATTATACATCGTTGGCCCCGAGCAGCAAAAGGAGAGAGAGAGAGAGAGAGAAATCTCGACCGGCCACTTTGTGGTTTGCTTAGTTTATGGGGGGAAAGCAACAACACATTGAAGAGATTCCGTTCACTCCTTTTTAGCAGGTGGTTCCAATATTTAACCAGCCGCCTTGATGCAATTAAAGGAAACTAAGAGCCAATATAATAAACAAATTTTAATGTAGTTTTGAGGCTGAAAGCTCGTCGCGAAAGGGCCTAGTTAGATCATTCGGTCTTTATGCAGGGAACGGCGAGTTTGGAAATCATCAGGGAGTTTTTACGACTGTGTAAAAGCATTAGCAAGTTCTGAAGTCGTGTTGGTAACCGCCTTTATAATGATCTAAAGAGGCTGGCTGTTGATAGGAGCATTCGAGGTATGTATCTGTTTGCATTGACTTTATGGTCTTGTTTGCTGACTGTAATGTTTCATGCAGAACATCAGTCAAGCAGTTGATTATGTGGGCGAGGATTTACTACAATTAAATAGAGTTAATCAGTAAACGGACTGCATTAGTCACCTTGTTTATGTCTCTTTATTGATGATACCCCCACATGTCAACATCCGAACATTGATCGTTGAAAGAAGTTTCACTGTGCAAATACTGTCCCGCGATTGTACGAAATGTAACACTCATTCCAGCTCACTGGTTGGCAATTTCACGGCTTTGTTTTAACCTGGGAGTGAATTTTTGATGCATTTATTAAAAAAGTATTAACACAGAGGCTGCTCCACGGTTGGGTATCGAACGAAGCGTTAGGTTTATCTGTTAAATAACAAATAAGATGTAAATGAAGTAACAGAATGATATCCATGGACGCTGATTCCGGTTGATGGAGCATTTCCTGATTTTTTAGTTAAATATTAACTCTTTCTGTCGAGATATTATTCCGTTTCCTCATTCACACCAGGATAGAAAGAAAATACAATATAACAACGACTGGCATTTTGAACCTCAGCGAAATTTGTTCAGCAACTAATATATCCCCCAGTCGACGTTTAAATGAATATTTTCAGAGGTTGAGGTGTGCAAATTAGTTGTTTCTGGTCGCTGTCGAACGTGTGCGAAATATGTGAGTCTCAGTCGGGAATCATATATGGATATTCATGACACGATGTGTTAAGGAAACATAGATTCGTACAAAACACTACTACATTACGAATCAATGTAGCTGCAGGAGAATTTGTACTTTTGTTAGAACAAAAGACAAAGGAAGAAAAACCCAACCCCAACCCATCAATTTTCCCTTGCCACCGCTGCAACTGCCTACCATCAGGCATTAGACTTGTCAGTCACCAAGGAGCCTGTGGACACACCCTTCCATAAATCTTAAGAAAGAAGAGATGTTGAGCCACCTAACAATACAATCTATCTTGATTCAAGCTTTATCGTGAAATAGAGGCTCTAGCATTATACATTTTCTGTATGTTCTAGCATTATCACTTCCAAACTTCAATTGGAGACATTGATGTTTAATTTGAACAGGTTAATGGAATGTATGTACATTAAAAGAAAGTTATAAAATTGTATGGGCTCTCTCTGTGCGCACATGCACACAGACAAACGACGCCCCAGATCTCTTGACCAAGTTGCAATCATCCTCTGGGTTCTATCCATTTTGTAAGAGTGCGACAATGAGCGAGACGTCTTGTGTGGTCCTGGATACAGGCCGAAATCATCTGAAAAGCATTGATAGTCCTATCACCCTTCGTGGTAAAACCGATGGACCACCTGCATAAGAGCAACTCGGAGCAGACAACTTTCGGTTTGCCAACGTTTGCTGGATGGTATATCATTTTTAAACTAAAACAAAAACTCAGTGGTTACACACAGAATAGTTGGAGGAAATTAGTGAATGGTCATCCTGAACTCTTCAAGCAAGCTGGTGATTAAATTAACTAGCCCAACTAAACTACACTTGGCAAAAGGACATGTCTCCAGCACCTTGAAGTTCTTGCCCGGGTCCTTCTTTTTGCAATGTTTCCTATTATTTGCTTGAGGCTGGTGATCATTTTCCATGAATGCCATTTCCAGCAGGGGTTGCTTTAGCGCAGGAGGGCTTGCCCAGGAAAACGTTCAAAGAACCTTGGATGGAGGTCTCCAGCATCAAGGATCCGGATGAATGGGAAGGTTTGGGGAAGTCCGCAGGCATATGAAGCATTAAACAGAATAGATCCAGCTTTGCAGTCCACGTTTAAATCTATTTAGTGAAGACAGGAAAGGTTTATAGGCACATTGGCCAAGTGCAGGCAAATGGGACTAACTCAGCTAGGCAACCTGGCTGGCATGAACAAGTGGGGAAAAAGGGCCTGTTTCAAGATTTAACATTTCTTTATTTATTATGTAATAATACAGAACATGTAATATTAAACAAAATTGCCTTCTGCCTGCTGTAAGGCAGACAAGGAGTCAATGCTGTATGTGAGTGCCATCCACTCCAGATGGAGACAGTTGAAGGGCTGGATGTTGTGGATGGTCTGGCATGCTACTGGATCAAGCATCTTGAAAGTCAGTCTCAGAAACAACAAAGCACATCTTGATCTCCTTAGATCTGGTCTGAAATTACCAAGTCTTCCCACTGAATCGTATGACTGCTCTTCAACATAGAAATTCATGTAACTGTGTCCCTTTCAACAACAACCCTGATGAATCATCTGTAGGTCAAATGTTGACAATACTGAACCATGTTAGGAATCCACTTGGAACCTGACCAATATTAGCTGATCTGGAGACCTTTTAACTTGAAGCCTAATATTTATCCTAATGAAGTCAGAGTGAGAGTTGAAAACTAACAATCCGCTCTGGGCACTCTAAGAAGAGAAATGATTCCCCAATTGCAGGCTCAAAGATATCATTTCCAATGCCATGATAAAATCCTTTATGTCAACTAAAAGATAAAAACCTTACCTTAATATCAAATTAAACATCAAAGAGGCAAACAGAATTCCAGATTGGTCAACAATATAAGAAGGAAATTTGTTCCATCTACTCCATACTAAGTTCCTTTTTTAGTGTTTATCCAAAAGGTATTTACCAGTGTCCTTTAGAATCTACTCTGCCATTTCAGACCCTAACTACGCACCATCTAAAAAAAATCCTCATCTCAGTTTTGGTTCTTTTATCATCTTCATTTTCCCCCCTGCTTTTTCACCACTCAACCAAAGCGAACAACTTTTCTTATCTATTTTACCTTTTAAACAGTTCTCTCAAAACTCACCACAACATCCTCTATGCCAAAGAGAATGACCCCAAATTATCTAGTCTAGATGCATAAAGTTGCATTTGAATCTACAATGGAATCATTTTGGTAAATACTTCCTGCACCCTCTTCAACTATTCATAACTTTCACAGCACACAGAATTGTATATAATGCACCAGTTGTGACTGGACTAGTGTTTTCTGAATGCTCATCAGATGTCTCTTGCTCCTGACCTCTGCTTCTATTTATAAAGCCTAGGATCCTGTTAGCCTTTTCAACCACTTTCTCAATCTGAAGGAACTTAGTAGTGAGGAAATTGTGGTAAATCTGAAAGCAAAATTAAAGCAAATGCAATAAAAAAAAAAGAAGAGACATTCAGTGCATAAGATTGCATGTACTGTAGCTTCAACTTATGACCATAATGATCAATAATAATTTAATGAGAAACTCAAATGCAGTGACAAGGAACATGCAGTCACAAATTACTGCTTCTCATCCATCTACACTCTTGAAGGAAATGGAGACTTATATGAAAGATCAAGTTTCTAGGAACAGTGGGAAAGAAATTAGACAGAATAAAATTAATCATGTATATAGTTATAAAAGGACCACAGTGGATAGGTAATTTATCATCTAAAAGTTTGTCCGAAGTCTGAAGCAAAATATGACCAAATTTAATAAAGTTTTGTTTGTTAGTTCATTAGATTTAGAAAAATTGTTAGCAATTGGAAAATATCCAATTATCTTATTTCCTGAACATTTTCAAAAAATTCTCTGAAGGTTCTGTCAAATCATCTTGAGAAAGTTTAGTAACTTAAATGCATTAAAATAAAACCAGAATTGTACATTAAATTGTAAGTAATTGTGTCCCTGTGAAATATTCGTGTGAAGAAAAAGTTAGGTCATTAAATACCTGAATCAAAAGACAATTGTGGATAAGTGGAAATATTAAAAGTGAAACTCAGACACAAAATGAGAGCAGTGATGAAATGTTTATCAAGTAAAGAATTTGCAGATATGAAAACTAATCCCCTGAACAATGGTGAAAAGAGCAAATAAAAATGATAATCTGTGAATCAAAATAATTTATATCAATTGATCTGACCTGATCTATACATCTAACCGCCTAATCAAAAAATACTAATTTTCATGAGCTGCTACATTGATTCGTAATATTGAAGGAAAGAAGAACAGTGAAAGAAATAATTCATTTTACCTTTTTCCTTTTAAAAATATTTATATTGAGTTTAACATTGCAATCCATATACAAGATATTAATAAAGCAAGGCAAAATAATAACATATACACAACAAAATTAAATGCACAATATACAAATTTTAAATTCCATCCCTTATTATTAAATATAATTGTCTATTAAAATAATTATGGATATAAATCAGTTAAATTCTATTATAACAAATCACATTAAACCAAAATAAAATCTAAAAAAAGGGTTATTATCCAGGATAATCATAATTAAACCCTACAACTAATACTAATCTAACACCTCTCTCTAATCAAGGTTACAAGAAAAACACAAAGATGGATCAAGTTGCAACTTCCAGAAGACACATGGATCAGAACTAGAGCACCCAGATCGCCTTAAACTGCCCAATTATGACAGTATTCTTTAAATGGGCCCCAAACCTTTTCAAACTGTAACTTTTTATCTTTAATATTATACCTAATTTTCTCTGAGCTTAGATATAACATTACATCATGTAACCATTGTGCATGAGTCGGTGAGAGTTCATGCTTCCCTTTTATTAACACTGCTCACCTGGCTATCAACGTGCTAAAAGGTAAAACTTTCTCTTGAGATGCTAATAAAAGTTTATCTGGTTCATGTGAAAAACCAAACAGGGCAATTAAAGGGCCATGGATCTAATTTAATCTTAAAAATCATTGACAAAAATGAAAAATATTCTTCCAATATCTTCCTAATTTAGGACACTCCCAAAACATATGAATCAGTGAGGCTTCAAAAATTTTACACTTTTCACAAAATGGATCAACATCTGCATTGAAATGGGATCATTTAAATTTAGACGTATGTAATCTGTGCATCACCTTAAATTGTAATAAACAGTGCCTTGCACAAAATGAAGAAAGTGCATAGGAAGTAGGAACAGGAGTAGGCCAAAAATGGCCCATCGAGCCTGCTCCGCCATTCAGTTCGATCATGGCTGATCTAATTTATGACCTAACTCCACCTACCTGCCTTCTCCCCATATCCCCTATTTCCACTATCGTGTAAAAATTTATCTAACCGAATTTTAAATATGTTTAATGAAGCAGCCTCAACCACTTCCCTGGATAGAGAATTCCAAACATTTACTACTCTCTGGGAAAAACTATTTTTCTTCATCTCTGTCCTAAACCTACTCCCCCGAATCTTGAGACTGTGTCCTCTCGTTTTAGTTTCCCCGGCCAGCTCAAAAAGCCTTCCTACATCTATCCTATCCATACCCTTCATAATCCTATATGTTTCTATAAGATCTCCTCTCTTTCTTCTGAACTCGAGCGAATACAATCCTAGACGATTTAATCTTTCATCATAAGTCAACCCCTTCATCCCAGGGATCAATCTAGTAAACCTCCTCTGGACCGTCTCCAAAGCCAGTATATCGTTCCTCAAATATGGAGACCAGAACTGGACACAGTACTCCAGGTGCGGTCTCACCAGTACCTTATACAGTTGCAACATTACCTCCCTACTCCTGAATTCAATTCCTCTAGCGATGAAGGCCAACATTCCATTTGCCTTCTTAATAACCTGCTGCACCTGCAACCTAACCTTTTGCGATTCATGCACAAGCACTCCCAAGTCCCTCTGCACAATGGGATACTGTAGTTTTTCACCCTTTAAATAATATTCGGCTCTTTTATTTTTCTTGCCAAAGTGGATAACCTCACACTTACTAACATTGTACTCCATCTGCCAGACCTTTGCCCACTCATCCAGCTTAACTATATCCCTCTGCAGACTCTCCACATCCTCATTACAATTTGCTCTTCCACTCAATTTGGTGTCATCCGCAAACTTGGCTACACCACATTTTGTCCCCTCCTCCAAGTCATCAATGTAAATGATGAACAGTTGTGGGCCTAACACCGACCCCTGCGGCACCCCACTTACCATTCTCTGCCAACCTGAAAAACTCCCACTTACCCCGACTCTGCCTCCTGTCAGACAACTAATTTTCAATCCAGGCCAATATACTTCCCTGGACTCCACTTTCCTGTAACTTACTGATAAGTCTCTTGTGCGGCACCATATCAAACGCTTTCTGGAAATCCAAATATACAACATCAATCTGTTCCCCTCTATCCACTGCATCCATTATATCCTCAAACAACCCTAACAAGTTTGTCAAACAAGATCTTCCCTTTCTAAAACCATGCAAATCCTCATCTGAAAAAGTTATATTAAAATCACGGTCCCAGTCATTTTTAATCTTAGCCATGGGGCTAATTTTAAATCAAATAGATCACTATAAATATGTGATGTCAATTCACTTTGGACAAATTGTAGATCAAAAGGTAAGTCAAGTATATTCAAATCTGCAATTCGAGGAAAAGCGTTCAATTTAGAATGAACAAAATTCTTAACTTGCAAATATCTAAAAAAAGTCTATTAGAAATCTTAAATTTAAATGACAAGTGTTCAATAGAAGCAAAGTTATTTTAAATAAATAAATCTTTAAAATGTTTAATACCAAATCTGTACCATTTCTTAAAGCCTTCATCTAATATTGAAGGCAGGAATAAATGGTTAACTATAATAGAACGAGCTAAAGAAAAATTATTATAACCAAAAAATTTCCTAAATTGAGCCCATATTTTCAATCTTATTCTCATCATCAGATTATGTGTCAATTTAGAAAATGAAAAGGGTAAAGCAGAACCTAAAATTGCCAACATGGACGATTTCTTAGAAAAATTCAGTTCCATTTCTCTCCAAGAAGGGTGACTTGCAAATTTATCAAATTTTAATAATAAAAGTGAACTGTATATTAATCTCCCAGTAATAAATTGAAAAATATGGAAGTGTCATTCCCCCATTCCTCATAGCTATACTTATACGTGTTTTTTTTTTCTCTGCCATATATATGAAGAAATAGTTTGTTTTCTACAGTGCTTCAAGAATTACATTCAGAATTAATGAAGGGAGTCGCCAAGCCAAAAATTGTAAGTTGTTTAGTGCCATAAAATATTCAAATGCAAGGGACTTTAAAAAATACATTGTTGGTGGAAATTTAAAATTGTGATCTAATTTAAAGTCTGCTGAATTTAAAATCATGATTCAAATAAATTGGTTGGACTTATGTAAAAGAAAAATATATTATTTTCTCAAAAAGAGAAGGATTCCTTTGAAGCAATGTTGCTAATGGGAATAATAAATGTGATACTGATAGGACAGAGACTAAATTCAAAATTATTGTTAAATAAAAAATAAGGTTGAGACAATGAATACCATGTATTGCTAGATGTTAATCAGGCTTCTGAGGGCTGCAATCCATAAGTTCTTATGAAGAATTATCTCTGAGAGGATCTTGTCAAATAGATCAAAATGTACTTGCTGTTGGATGAGAGGCATGAATGAAAGTATAGAATAAATACATCTAAACTGGAGGAAGCTGATGGACATAGAGTGAAGTCATCAGCAAAAGAAAGGGTAAGAACATTTTGAGTTCTGTAGAGATGAAGTAGCACTGAGTTACTGGAAAAGCTAGCAAAACAATCACGAATTATAGAATAATTTTAAAAATATTTTATTTAAAATTTTAAATCACCTAGAAAAATACATATATAGATGTATTGATGTCAAATTACATGTGAATATTTTAAACTCTCCCTCTCTCCCTCCGAACTTCTCTCCCTAACCCTCCCCCTTACTAAACTAATAATAGTAAAACAAGGAATAGATAAGAAAAGAATATAGATAGATAGATAGATAGATGGATAGATAGATAGATAGATAGATAGATAGATAGATAATATAGGAGAATGTTAATCTAAAAATTGATCTAATATGTGGAGCACAGGCTCACCCATCTGACCAGATATTGAGATTTCTTTAAATTTTTAAACCAACGCTTTTTATACATGGGTTCCATATTTTCAAAAAGAAATGTTACTTAATGTGTATATTATGTTTTTTTTCAAGTGGAATACATGAATGTAATTCTGCATGGTATTCTCTCTAACCCTAAATCTCCTTAGATTTCCATGTAATAGCAATACATTTATTTGAAACAGATAAAGTAATGCATAAAAATTCTATTGGATATATAGTTAATCCCAATTTAATACAAATACTTTTAATATCTTCTAACAAAAATATCATAGGATCCATGGAAGACTTTGAGAAGAAATTGAGTTGTGATAGGCATTGTTAAGAGTATTGGGTTTCAGTTAAGGTGTATTTAGTTTCAATTAATATGGTGTGAGAAATATGGCATTTACAATGAGTAATCAAAATATGTTTGACCATAAGACCGTAAGGCAAAAGAGCAGGAAAAGGCTATTCAGTCCATCAAGACTGCTCTGCAATTCGATCAGACCAGATATATATTTTCCTTCTCAACCCCATTCTCCTGTGCCTTACCTTTGACACCCTAACTAATCAAGAATCTATCAACCACTACATTAAATTTGCTAAATCGGTTGGTCTTCACAGCTGTCTATGGCAACAAATTCCATAAATTCACCACCCACTGACTGAAGAAGTTCCTCAACTCTGTTGTAAAGGAACATAATTTTATTCTGAGAGTCCAAGACTCTCCAACAACTGAAAACATCTTCTCCATGTCCACTCTCTCTAGGCCTATCAGTATTTGGTAGATTTCAATGAGATCTCTCTCACCCTTCCAATGTCCAGTGAGTACAGGCCAGACCTATGAAACACTCCTCATTCGTGAACCCAGTCACCCCTGGATAAATTCTGTAAACCCTCTCAGGACTCTCCAGCACTAATACATCCTTCTTTAGATATGGGGCCTCAAACTGCTCATAATACTCCAAATGTGATCTGACCAATGCTTTATAAGTCCTCAGCATTTTATCCTTGCTTATATTTATTCTTGTTCTCTTGCAATAAAGGCTTACTGTGACTTACATGCAAATTAACCTCCATAGACTAGGAAACCTAAGTCCCTTTGGACCTCTAATTTCTGAAATCTCTCCCCATTTAGAAAATAGTTAATGCCCTTATTCCTTTGACCAAAGTGCATAACTTCCCTACAATGTATTCCATGTGCCAGTTCTTTGCCCATACTCATAACCTACCCAGGTCCTTCTGTAGACCTCTTGCTTCCTTCACACTAACTGCCCTTCTATATAGCTTTGTATCAGTTGCAAACTTGGCTGTAAAGCCATCCAGTTCATTAACATATAACATGGAAAGTAATGAAGCCACTTCTATCCATGCTAGTACCTTTCTTGCAGTACCATGGGCTCCTATCTGGTTTAGCAGCCTCACGTGTGGCACCTTGTCAAATGCTTTCAGAAAATCCAAGTAAACAACATCTGCTGACTCTCCTCTGTCCTTCCCATTACTTACTTCAACAATTCCAACAGATTTGTCAGTCAAGATCTTCCCTGAAGGAAAGCATGCTGACTTTGGGCTATTTTATCAAGTGCTTCCAAGTACCCTGAAACCTCATCTTTAATAATTGACATTAAAATTTCACCAACCTCCATAATCTGGCTAATTGGTTTATAATTTACTGTATTTTGCCTCTCTTTTCTTAAAGAGTGGAGTGACTATTTCAATTTTACAGTACCCTGGAACCATTCTCGATTTAAGGATTCCTGAAATATATCGCCACGAATGCCTCCATACCTTTAACTATCTCTTTCAGAACCCTCGGGTGAAGTCCATTCGGTCCAGGTGACTTTTCCACCTTCAGCTTCCCAAGCACCTTCTTCTTAAATTAATTTTTTAAATTAGACATACAGCATGATAACAGGACCTTCCAGCCCATGAGCCCATGCTACCCAAATACACCAACCAACCTATTAAATCCATACGTTCTGAAAGTGAAAGGAAACTTAAAAACTCAGGGAAAACTCTCACAGACATGGAGAGATCATATAAACTCCTTACACGCAATGCTGGATTCAAACCCGGCTCTCTGGCACTGTAGTACTGTTGCACTAACCGCTATACTATCCATGCAGCCTAATAGCAACTACACATACTTCTATTCCATGACTCTCTTGAATTTATGGCATGTAACAAGTGTCTTTCACAATGAAGAACAATGCAAAATTGCTTGTTCAGTTCATCGGATATATAGTGGAAAGTGTGCTGACTGTTGCATCACAGCCTGGTATGGGAACACCAATATCTCTGAGTGGAAAGCCCTGCACAAGGTAGTGAAAACAGCCTACTACATCACAGGCAAAACCCTCCCCACCATCTTGAACATCTATGTGGAACGCTGCCATCAGAGTGCAACAGCAAGCATCAAGGATACACACCACCCAGCACAAGCTCAGTTCTCATTGGTGCCATCAGGTACAGGTGCCACGAGACTCATATCACGAGGTTTAGGAATAGTTGCTATCCCTCAACCATCAGACTCCTAAAAAAACAAACCTAATCAGAGACCCATTTAGAACTTTTACTGTTCTTTGCACACCATTTAGTTTTTCCGTATTGCACAGTCAGTTGTTTATATTTCTTTCTTAGTTTACATTTCTCTTTTTTTGAATACAAATCCTTCTGCTTGTCTACAGTTTACAGTTACAGATCAGTAGAAGTTATGCCTGGTCCACAGGAAAAAGAATCTCAGGATTGTATGTGATGTCATGTACATATTGTGACAATAAATTTGAACTTTGAACTTTGACATTTCTTTGTTCCCCCTTACCTCTTTTCCAGGGTCATTCTCCAGTGGTCTTCTGACCACTCTTACCTCTCTTTTACTTGTTATATGTTTGAAAACATTATGTATCCTTTTTTATATTATTGGTTAGCCTGCCTTCACATTTCCTCTTTTCTCACGTTATTTTTTTTTTTAGTTGTCTTCTGCTAGTTTTTAAAAACTGCTCAAAGTTTCCCACTACTTACAAGTAGTTTCCCACTACTTTTTTTGGCGATATTGTGCAATATTGCTTTTATGCTGCCTTTGACTTGCCCTGTCAGTTACTGTTGTCCAATTCTCTCTTTAGAATGCATCTTCTTCTTTGGGATGAAATGAAAAGAGTCACCTATACCTTTTTGCTGATGGCAGGTGTACTGTGAAGAGCATTCTGTCTGGTTGTATCACAGTCTGGTACAGAGGTGCCAATATTCAGGACAGGAAAAAACTCCAGAGGATTGTTAACTTGGCCTGTGACATCAAGGGCACCACTCTTCACTTCAAGGACATCTACAAGAGGTGGTGTCTTAAGAAAGCAGTCTCTATCCTCAAGGACCCTCACCACTCAAGCCATGCCATCTTCAAAATGCTACCATTGAGAGAAAGATACATGAACCTGATGATGAAGACGCAATGGCTCAATGACAGCTTCTTCCCCTCTGCATCAGATTCCTGAATGAACAATGAACCGCAGACATTATCTCACTTTGTATTTTCCTTTTTCTTACACTATTTTATTTATTTTGAAATGTGGTTGATATCAATATTTGCATTTGATGCTGCCATAAAACAATGAATTTCTTGACATATTCGTGACAATAGATTCTGATTCTAAAGGATCCTGCATCTTCCAAATTACTCCCAGAAACCCCTACCATTGCTGATCTACCATCATCCCTGCTCAGGTCTCCTTGCAAAAAACTTTGGCCAGATCCACTATCACGCTTCCTTAGATACCTTTATTCCATTGAAATACTGATAGATCTGATTTTAGCCTCTCCATCTCAAACTGCAGAGTGTCTGCAATCATTTCATGATCACTGCTTCGTAAGGGTTCCTTTACCTTAAGCTTCCAAATCAAATCTAGTTCATTGTACAGCACCAAATCCAGAATGACCTTTTCCTTGCTGGGCTCAACCACAAGCTGCTCTAAAGAACACATCTGGTAGGCCTTCTATACTCCTTCTCTTGTGATCCCATGCCAACCTAATATTCCCAGTATATCTGCATATTAAAGCCCACCATAACCACCATAACATTGCCTTTCTTACATGCCTTCCCATTATAATTCATACTTCATATCTTGGCTACTATTTGGATGCCTGTACATAACCCCCCTCAGGGTCTTTTTATCCTTGCAGTTTCTTAACTCTACCCACAAGATTCCTATATCTTCTCATCCTATGTTCCTTCTTGCTGGGGATTTGTTTTTATTCTTTTTGGACACTTAGTAACAGATGGTTAACGTTAACAGCAAGTATGAATTACACAGAATTTTAATCTAATAGATAATGCAACAGAGAAAGAGGTCATCATTCATTGGGATATAGCAAATAAATTCATTTTCAAGATGGGAAAGGGTAGTTTTGGAATAAAAGGAATTGAAAATGTATTATAAGAAGTTAATTTCATTGATTCCCACTTCGATGGTGGGAGGAATCATTCGAATTATTTTAGTCAAAAGCACAGAGCTAGCGGAAGTAAATTTGATGTTGGTGTTAATTATGCAACAGAAAGTAGGACAGAGGTAGATCACCTAACAAAATTATGGAAATTGGCATTTGAGAGGAACCAAAAGTCAAAAAGGCAGCTGCACTTTGTTGAGTCTCTTTCTGCTTGAAGCCATTTTTGTGGCATTGAGAACCAAGTGCTGTCCTCCCTCTTTGAGGAAAACAGGAAGAATGCAAACAGCTGTGTAAACTCTTCATTGGTGGTCCGCACTTCAATCCACAGACAAAAGTCTTCATGAGAAATGGGACAGATTGACTGTGTGGGACCAACAGATGAAGTGCTCCAGGGCAAGTAGATTTTCTTACATATTCCTGTGTCTCTGAGGTAAATGGTGCAATGCCTGCCAGACCTCATAAACTAGATGGATTTGTTGTTGAACCTAAAAGGGCAGAATCAAGAAGGACTCCGCCATATCTGGAACTCATTTTGACTGAAGAAATCTTTGCCTGTGGCATGAGTGGAGAACTTTTAACAAAAAGACATTGTAAAATTGCTAAAATAATATTAAGCAACAAAGTGCAAAGAAGAGTGCTTTTAATTTTCTAATGTTTTGTGATTATAATATTGTTAAGAAATAGAAAAAGAGAATGGATGTAAAGAAGATGTAAGGGAGGTGTTGTCATGTGTGGTATTGCAGAGTTCCAAAATAAACCAGCAAGTTTCTAGAGAACAGGTTTTCTGATGGTAGTAATTTTAATTCTGGGAAAATCTAGGAAAGTTTTAAAAGTTAAAATTTAAATTTAAAACCCACACAGGCACAGGGAGACATGGAAACCCACGTAGACACAGGGAGAACGTACCAACTCCTCACAGACAGTGCTGGATTTGAACCGGGGTCAATGGGACTGTAATGGCATTGTGCTAACCACTACATTAACCACACCGGGGAGGTAAATAGAAATTAGAGCAGCCAAATTATTAGCTTTGACTCCCATCATATTTTTGATTACCGCTCAGCTCTTACTGGAGAAGCCATCAGACTGAAAGCAAGGACCAATCTTTGGCAGCTTTGGCCACAGATTAGAAGAACAACTATGAAAGGGGATTGAGAGTCAATGGCCTTGTGATTATTGGCTCAGTTACTGAAGTTGCAGAAATCACAGATAGATATAGTTGGTTCCATTTACTTCAAAGGGTATGTTTAATGAATTGGTCACTGTGCAGGTCCAGAAAGAGAAGAGATGGGTGAGTATCGGAAATGCCAGATAGGGAGTGCAGGAATTCCCTGTAGTCATTCTCCATCTTAGATACTGTTGAAGGGGAGAGGGGGTTGAATGGGGGTATGGAAATGTTGTTCCAGGAGGGTGATCACAGTCTTTTTCCCAGGACAGGCGAGGGAGAGGGAAAGGTTGAAAGGGAACTTGAGCAGCAATTTTTTTGCACATAGGGCCGGGAATATATGGAATCATCAGCCAGAAGAACTTGTATAGTTGGGTTTAATTGTCATGTTTAATATAAATCTAGAAAGGTATTTGGATAGGAAAGATTTAGAACAGCCATTTGCAATGGGGGCCCTGCAGCCCTCCCTGGTTGGGGGGGGGGGGTGGGCAGAGGGGGTGACAGAGAATATTTAAGTAAAAGCCTTGTTTTCTTTTGACCTCACATAAACTTAATTTTTTAATCATCTTTATTTAGTTGGTAGGAGAGAAGTACGGAAGAAACCAAACTAGACTGCTTCACAGGGAAGGGGGGCCATAAACTTTGAGCAGTCATAAGGGGGCCATTGCCAAAAAGGGGTTGAGAATGGCTGGTTTAGAACCATGGAACCATAGAATACTACAGCACAGAAAACAGGCCATTTAGTCCTTCTAGACTGTACCGAAACATCATTCCGCTCGTCCCACTGACCTGCACCCATTCCGTAACCTTACAGATCTCTTCTATCCATGTATCTATCCAATTTATTCTTAAAACTTAAGAGTGAGCCCACATTTACCATGTCAAATGGCAGCTCATTCCACACTCCCACCACTCTCTGAGTGAAGAAGCTCCTCCTATGTTTCCCCTAAATCTTTCCCCTTTCACCTGAAAGTCATGTCTTCTCATATTTATTTCTCCTAAACAAAGTGGAAAGAGCCTACTCCTATTTGCTCTGTCTATACCCCTCATAATTTTGTAAACCTCTATCAAGTCTCCCCTCATTCTTCTATGCTCCAAGGAATAATGTCCTAACCTGTTTAAACTTTCGCTGTAACTCAACTCCTGAAGACCTGGCAACATCCTAATAAATCTTCTCTGCACTCTCAATCTTACTGATATCCTTGCTGTAGTTTGGCGACCAGAACTGCACAAAATACTCCAAATTTGGCCTCACCAATGTCTTATTCAACCTCACCATAACATCCCAACTCCTTTACTCAATGCTTTGATTTATGAAGGCCAAGATGCCAAAAGCTTTCTTTACAACCCTGTCTACCTGTGATGCCACTTTCAAGGGATTATGTATCTGTTTTCCCAGATCCCTTTGTTCCTCTGCACTCCTTAATGCCCTACCATTTACTGTGTATGACCTACCTTGGTTAATCCTTCCAAAATGCAACACTTCACATTTGTGTTTTAAATTGTGTTTTAAATTAGATTCCATCTGCCATTTTTTGGCCCATTTTTCCAGTTGGTCCAGATTCCTCTGCAAGCTATGAAAGCCTTCCTTACTGTCCACAATGCTCCAAATATTAGTGTCATCAACAAACCTACTGATCCAATTTATCACATTATCATTGATATAGACAACAAACAACAATGTTCCAGCACCATTCGCTGAGGCACACCACTAATCACAGACCTCTGGTCTGAGAAGCAAGTATCCACTACCACTCTCTGTCTTCTCCCATTCAGCCAATTTGAAAACCAGTGTACAACCTCTCCGTGGATACCAAATGTCTGAACCTCCTCCCATATGGGACCTTGTCAAAGGCTTTACAGAAGTCCATGTAGACAATATCCACATCATTTCTTTCATCGACTTTCTTGATAACCTCCTTGAAAAACTCTATAAGATTCGTTGAACACGACCTACCACGCACAAAGCCATGCAGACTATCCTTAATCAGGCCTTAGTTATCCAAATACTTGTATATCCAATCTCTCAGAATACCCTCCAATAATTTACCTACTACTGACATCAGGCTCACTGGCCTGTAATTTCCTGGTTTACTTTTGGGGCCTTTTTAAAACAACAAAACAACATGAGCTAACCTCAATCCTCCAGCACCTCACCCATGGCTGAGGACATTTTAAATATTTCTTCCAGGGCTCCTGCAATTTCTACACTAGAACTGAGCGAATATCATGCCGGGTACAGGGGATTTATTGATCTTAGTTCACTGTAAGGCAGCAAGCTCCTCCTTCTCTTTAATCTCGATATGGTCCATGACACTACTGCTTGTTTCCTTTCCTTCCTTATCCACTATGCCAGTTTTATGAGTAAATATTGATGCAAAAAAACTGTTTAAGATCTCCCCATTCTCATTAGGCTCCACATATAGATGACCACTCTGATCTTCTAGCGGTCCAATTTTGTCCCTTACTATCCTTTTACTCTTAACATACTTGTAGAAACCCTTAGGGATTACCTTCACATTATCTGCCAAAGCAACCTCATGCCTTCTTTTAGCCTTCCTGATTTCCTTTTTTTCTTATATTTCTATACTCTTCTAGTACCTCATTTGCTCCTTGTTGTCTATACCTACTATGCATCCCTTGAAAACCAGGGATGCCTGTGCCTTTTAACTTTGCCTTTAATCCCAACAGGAACATGCAAACTCTGCACTCTCAAAATGTTGCCTTTGAAGGAATTCCACTTACTGAACACATTATTGCCAGAAAACCACTATCCCAATCCATTCTTCCTAGATCCTTTCTCATTTCCACAAAATTGGCCTTTCTCCAATTTAGAATCTCAACCCGAAGCCCAGACCTATTCTTATCCATAATTAAATTGAAACTACTAACATTATGGTCATTGGACCCAAAATATTCACCTACACATACTACTGTCACCTGACTTACCTGGTTCCCTAATAGATCAAGTATTGCATCCTCTCTCATTGGTATCTCTATATATTGATTTAGAAAACTTTCCAGGACACATTTGACAAACTCCAAGCCATCCAGCCCTTTCACAGTAAGGGAGTCCCAGTCAATATGCGGAAAGTTAAAATTTCCTACTATCATAACTTTCTGTTTCTTACATCGGTCTGCTATCTCTCTACAGATTTGCTCATCCAATTCCCTTTAACTATTGGGTGGTCTATAATACAACCCTATTAGTGTGATCACACCTTTCCTATTCCTCAGCTCCACCCATGTGGCCTCTGTAGATGAGCACTCTGGGCTGTTCTGTCTAAGCACAGCTGTGATATTTTCCCTGACTAGCAATGCCACTCCTCCCCCTTCCATCCCTCCTCTTCTATCACATCTGAAACAACAGAACCCCAGAACATTGAGCTGCCAGTCCCTCCTGGAACCAAGTCTCACTAATAGCAATAATGTCGTAATCCCACGTGCTCATCGACACCCTAAGAGCATCTGCCTTTCTGACAAATCACCTTGCATTGAAATAAATACACCTGAGAACATTTCTAACACATATAAACATTTGATTTCTGTTTATATGTGCAGACTTCTCATGACCTTTATCCTCCTCCACCTCACTATCTGCTCTAACACTCTGGTTCACATCCCCCTGCCGATCTAGTTTAAACCACCCAGAGCAACACTAGCAAACCTACCCGCAAGGGTATTTGTCCCCTCCAGTTCAAGTCCAAACTGTCCTGTCAGAACAGGTCCCACCTTCCCTGGCACAGATCCCTATTGTCCAGAAACATGAACCCCTCCCTCATGCACCATCTCATTAGTCATGTATTGACCTGCATTAACTTCCTATTTCTAGCCTCTCTAGCACATGGCACAGGTAGCACTCCTAAGATCGCAACCCTGGAGGTCAACTTTGCACCTAACTCCCTAAACTCAATTTGCAGGACCTCTTCATCCTTCCTACCCATGTCATCGACCCCTACATGGACCACGACATCTGGCTTCTCACCATCCCACCTGAGAATACCGAGAACTTGATCTGAGATATCGTAGACCCTGGCTCCAAGGAGGCAACAGGCCATCCAGGATTCTCAAGTCTCTCTCACAGAACCTCTTTTCTGTCTCCTTAACTATCAAATTTATTATTCTACCTCCTTCCCTTATGTTGAGGGTCCAGTCTCAGTGCCAGAGACCCGATCACTACAACTTGTCCCTGATAGGTCATTCTTATCAACAGTATCCAAATCAGTATACTTATTGTTGATGAGAATGGCCACGGGGGTGCTTTCTACTCTCTGACCATTCTCCTTCCCTTTCTTGACAGTCACCCAGCTACCTTCCTCCTGACATTTTGGGGTGACTGTCTCCCTGAAACTCCTCTCTATCACTACCTCTGCCTTCAGAATGATCTGGATTTCATCCAGCTCCAGCTCCAGTTCTATAACTTGGTTTGTCAGGAGCTGCAGCTGGATGCACCTTCTGCAAGTGTTGTCATCAGAAACAATTATGGTGTCTCAGATTTGCCACATCCCATAATCAGAGCAATCCACTGCCCTAGCTGACTCCATTACCTACTCCTAATTTAATTAAAGGAGTAAACTACCTCACCTGGCCTTACCTCATTGGATGCAAGCTCTTCTGAAGCCTCTGCTCTCCAAAGTCTCTCAAGCCAAAGGCTCAAAGCTCCACTCCTACCTTGAGCCACCCACACACTGGCCACCCCTCTTCAGCTTCCCTTACTTTTATTCATCCTTTCCAATAATTCAAATACTTACACCCACAAATCAACATTCTGTTTAGCCCTTCAGTTGTCCTCCTCGCTCTTCTTAAAACTGTCTCACTTACATTCACCTCTCTCCCAAATCTTTCACTAATCCTCTCACTTTGATGCTCCCACAATCCAAAAGAGGCGTATGGTTTAGAGGCATATGGGTCAAATGCAGGCAAATGGGATTAGAATAGATAGGCATCTTGGTTAAGATGGGCAAGTTTGCCAAATAGCCTGTTTCTGTGCTCTATTAATTTAAAAAAAATTAGTTAATATAATTTAGATATATAGCAGAGTAACAGGGCCCTTTTGGCCCCTGAGCCCATGCTGACTAATGACACTCAATTGACCTACAACCCCAGATACACTTTGAGTACACAGAGGAAACTGACACAAACATGGCGAGAACGTACAAACTCCTTACAGACAGTGCAGGATTTGAACCCCAGTCCTGCTCACTGGTGCTGTACCAGCGTTCTGCTAACTGCAATGCTAAACATGCCACCCTATTACTATTACTTGGTTGAAAGATGGAAAAGACAGGGAAATCCATATGTCGGGGTATAAAATATTCAGGCATGACAGTGAGTATGTAAAAGAGGAGGAGGTATTGTGCTGTTAGCCAATGAGAGCCTTTCCTCACTATTGAAGAATGATATCCTAGAAGGCTCATCAATCAAGGCCACGTGGGTAGAGATTAGGAGTAAAAAATTGTTGTCACTTTACTGGAGATATATTACAGGCCTCCCAACTGTAGGAAGAGTATTCAATCAAATAGGGTTATAGCATTATAGATATCTAGAGCATTAAAGATTAGAGGTGTGGAAATTTTGAGAAAAGTTCAAGTGAACTTTTTGACATAGAATCGACCAATAAGGGAAGGAAGAATACTGGACCTTCTCTTGGTGAATGAAGCTGGTCAAGTGATAGGAAGGTCAGAGAGGGAATTTTTGGATTAGTAACTGTTACTCTGTATATTGCAAAGTGATTATAGAAAGGGATAGGGAAGAATCACAAATAAACACCTTACATTAGGGGAAAGCCCATTTGATTAGCAGAAGGCAGGGCCAGGCTCTGGTTGGCTGGGAGCATCTACTTGCTGGCAACTATATATTTACATAGGGAGAATTATTCAAAGGTGGAAGAGCAAAGATTCAAGGCCAATGTGTTCCTATAAAGATAAGAGTTATGGGTAATTTGTTCAGGGAACCTTGGGTGTCAAAAATGATTGAGGTTTGTATAAAGCTATAACGGATTGTAGAAAGCCCTTCAGGCATTCAAAAGGTACACAGAAGTTGTTTAAAGAAGCAAGCTACGAAGGCAAGGAGGAGTCACAAAATTTCACTTGCAGAGAGGATTAAGGTTAATCCGAAGGCATTCAATTAATATACTAATGACAAAAAAATTATAAGGCAAAAGAGTGCGTCCCATTTGCCTTTCATCCACTTTGTTGTCACCTTCTACCCTGACCTCAAATTTACTCGGTCCAACTTTAGCAGCATTCTCCCTTTTCTCGATCTCCCTGTCTCCCTCCATCTCAGGAGATGAACATCTTCTATAAACACACCAACTTCCACAGTTACCTCAACTACACCTCTTCCCACCCTGTCCCCTATAAGGATACCATTCCATTCTCTCAATTCTTCTGTCTCTTTTGCATCTGCACCCAAAATGAGGACTTCCATGCCAGGTTATCAGAAATGTCATCTTTCTTCAAACAACGTGGCACTCACTCTTCTTCATCAATTCAGTTCTCACCTATATATCCTCTATTACCTGCATATCTGCCCTGGCCCCCTCTGCCCCCATGCACAACAAGAAAGTATTCCTCTTGTCCTCACTTACCACCTCACCAGCCTCTGCATCTAACACATCTCCTCTGCCATTTCCACCACCTACTACATGATCCCACCACGAGACACATATTCCCACTCCTCCCCTCTCCACCTTCTGCAGGGACTGTTCCCTCCATGACCCTTGTCCCCTCTTACCTCCCCACCAATCGTTCCCTTGGGACCTACCCCATGTGACCACATGAGATGCTTCACTTCCACCCACACCTTCTCCCTCATCACCATTCAGGGGTCCCAAACAATTCTTCCAAATGAAGCAACATTTCACTTGTGAATCTGCAGTGGTCATCTACTGCATCTGGTGCTCTTGTTGTGGTCTCCTCTACATCAGAGAGACTGGATGCAGACTGGGTGATCACTTTGTTGAGCACCTTGGTTCTGTCCACCACAATAGCGTGGATCTCCCAGTTGCCTCCCGTTTCAATTCTCCATCCCATTCCTCTTTCTTCTCCTGTCGCCTTTCCCTAACTTGGACTCTCCCTTCCATCTCCTTTTGCATAAACATGATAAATACCTACCCTGCCCCTTGTCATAGTCAATTTACATCTTTTGTTGTTCTGGATTCCTCCCCCATTGCCTGAGACTTTCTGCGATTTCCTGCTTCTGGCTTATTCCTCTTATTCCTTGAAGAAGGGCTCAGGCCCGAAATGTAACCAGTAATTCTTTGGCTCCAGCATTTCAATGTGTTTTTACTACAGTCACACTGTCTGCAGACTTTCGTATTTTTCCCCATTAGG
Source organism: Narcine bancroftii (assembly GCF_036971445.1). Taxonomy (NCBI): domain Eukaryota; kingdom Metazoa; phylum Chordata; class Chondrichthyes; order Torpediniformes; family Narcinidae; genus Narcine; species Narcine bancroftii. The sequence goes on along the minus strand of NC_091469.1, from coordinate 118,748,388 downwards.
AAAAATTGAGTTCATCTGTGCATGGACCCAATAGGTACTGAAAATCTGCACCAGCCAACTAGCTGAAGTGTTCACGGATATTTTCATCGTCTCATTGCTGCAGTCAGGGGTTCCCACCTGCTTCAAAAGGGCATCAATCATTGCAGTACCCAAGAAGAGTAGTGGGAGCTGCCTCAACAACTATTGCCCAGTAGCACTAACTTCTACTGTGATGAAATACTTTGAGAGGCTGGTCATGGTCAGAATTAACATGTATCTAAATAAAGGTTTGAATCCACTGTAATTTGTCTATTGTCACAATTGCTCCACAGCAGACACCATATCACTGGCTCTCCACTCACCTCTGGATCACCTCAGCAATTCATACATACGGCTGCTCTTCATCAACAGCACTTCAGCCTTCAACACCATTATTCCCTCAGTGCTGGTCAAGAAGCTACAGACTCTAGGCCTCTGTACCCCACTCTGCAACTGGATCTTTGACTTTCTCATCAGAAGACCACAGTGAGTACAAATTGGGAACATCTCCTTGTCAATAACACAGGTGCACCCCAAGGATGTGTGCTTAGTTCACTGCTCTACTCATTATACACCCAGGCACAATTCCAATGCTATCTACAAGTTTAATGATGACAGCGCAGTTATCGGCTAAATCACAAACATCAATGTGGAAGTGTACAGGAGGGAGGTAGAGCAGCTCTTTGAGTGGTGTCACAACAACAACCTTGCACTCAACGTTAGCAAAACCAAGGAGATGACTGTGGACTTTAGGAGGGAATCACGACATGACCCAGTCCTCATCAAGGACTCAGTAGTGGAGAGGATCAAGAACTTCAAATTCATGGGTGTCAACATCTCCGAGGATCTGTCCTGGAGCCTCCATGTTGATGCAATCATGAAGAAAGCCCACCAGCAGCTATACTTTGTGAGGTGTTTGAGGAGATTTGGTATGTCACTGAAGACTCTCAAAAACTTCTACAGGTGGACCATGGAGAGCATTTTGGCTGGTTGCCTCACTTGTCTGGTATGGAGGGGCCAAATCTCAGGAAAAGGAAAAACTCCACAGGATTGTTAACTCGGCCTGTGACATTACAGGCACCAGACTTCACTCCATTGAAGACATCTACATGAGGTGGTGTCTTGAAAAAGCAGCCTCTATCCTCAAAGACCCCCACCACCCAGGCCTTGCCTTCTTCACTCTGCTACCATCGGTAAAAAGGTACAGGAGCCTAAAGACAAGCACTCAACGGCACAAGGTCAGCTTCTTCCCCGCTGCCATCAGATTCCTGAATAATCAGTGAACAAAAGACACTGCTGTAGTGGTTCACTGGAGTCTTAATCGAACATACTCGGGAGGTTCTGAGTGATAGCATGATGTCAGAATGCGATGATGTAATTTGGAAGGTGCAGGGTTTTTAAGAACTGCATGTGACTGTTTGAATAAACAAATTTTACTGAACTTTAACTCGACTACGTCTGTTCATTTTCTCATTCTTCGTTTTACACTATGACACAGTTGCTAGGTTGGTGACCCTGACGGGCCCTACATGGACATTGCAGCAATTTCACTTAAGCTGCATGTCCTTTGGATGAGTCAACCTGAAGTTTGGTTCAGGCAGGCTGAGGTTCATAAGACAGAAGTGGACATCACTAAGAACTATCATGTGGTAAGCGCTCTCGACCAGGACACGGTCGGTCGAGTAGTGGATTCCCTTTATGGCCCACCAGCTCTCTGAAAGTACAAAGTCCTAACAGCCCTCCTTCTCCAGATTTATGGTCTCTCACAACGCAAGTGAGCTGCACAGCTCCTCCATATCAATGGCCTGGGGGACTGCACCTCTTCATATTAATGAATGACTTATTGGCACTGGCTGACAGCCATAGGCCTTGCTTGCTCTTCCAGCAGTTGTTTTTAGAGCTTATGCCAGAAGATATCTGCTTCATGTTGGCTGACAAGGACTTTGATAATCCTTGAACAATGGCTCCCTGTGCAGATATTCTTTGGTGTGCAAAACAGCAAGGCACAAAGTCCACAGAAATGTGTGCTGCATCACACCCAAAGGCCCAGGTTCCATGAGTACCGGCGATGAGGGCACATGTTCCCCTGGACATGCATGACTTCATGAGAACCACCTGGTGTTTTTACCATCAACGCTGGGGTTCTGGAGCTCGCTGCTGCCAACCCCCTTGCACTTTTCTGGGAAATGCCATGGCCAGTCGTCGCTAATGGCTACAGCAGCTGGCCACTGCAATAGCCTACTCTACATCTGGGACAAACTCTCTCAGCACAAATTTTTAGTCTTCATGGGTGCAGAGGTTAATGTCCTTCCTCCTTCGGGCTTTGATACCTGTACCAAGAGCACGGGTCCAGTGCTCACTCTGGTGAATAACAGTTTGATTCATACATACAGCACATGGACTGTACTCCTGAAATTCAGCAACAATAAGTCCACATGGAAGTTCATTTTTGCTGCTGTGTCCAGCTGTTGCTGGGTGCCAAATTCTTCAGAACCCACTCACTGATGGTGGACTTAAAATGGTGCCGGTTGGTGAACACCACAATGTTCCAGACTTTCTGCCTTGTAAAATCCAAACTAACTGCCCTAAACCTATATGTCATGGAGTACTTGAACAACGAATTCGCCAAACTTCTTGTGGAGTTTTCAGACATTGTCACTTCCCAGTTCTCTACTGCTACACCCAAACATGGCATCGCACAGTACATCCTCACCCAAGGATCTCCTCTACACACCTGAGGCTGCCATTTGCTGCCCAACAAGTTGTCGGTTTCAAAACAAGAGTTCCATATGCAGGTCTGACAGCCTGTCGACTTCCCCACTACATGTATTGCCCAAAGTCATGGGAGGCTGGAAACCTTGCAGGAATTAAAGGTGTCTCAACAATGCTACCACTGCAGACTGCTACCACTGCAGACTGCTACCCTGTACAGTTAATCTTCATGGGGCTAGGATATTTTCTAAAATTGACTTGGTGCGTGGGTACCTGTAAACCAAGAGGTTGTGCCCGAGACCATCATCATTACACCATTCATCCTCTAGGAATTATTGAGAATGCCTTTTGGGTTCAAAAATGCTGCACAAACATTCCAGTGACTGATGGACGCAGTCGGGCGTGGCATAAACTTTCTTTTCGTATACTTGGACAACATTCTCATCGCCAGCCACTTCCACAAAGAGCACCTGCATCATCTGCGTTTACTCTGCCGCTGCCTACAGGAGTTCAGACTAACTGTGAACCCTGCCAACTGCAAATTCGGACAGTCCTCTATAGAATTCTTGGGACATCAGATCAGTAAACGGGGTGCCATTTCATTGCCTAGCAAGGTGGAAGCCATCCTCAAATTTGCAAGGCCCGATACCATCAAAGGACTCCAGGAATTTGTGGGTTTGGTCAATTTCTATTGTCACTTTCTACCCTCTGCTGCTCATATTATGAGACCCCGCTTCAACCTCATGTCCAGTGATGCTAAAGAACTCAAGTGGACAAAGGAGACAACGGTAGGATTCCAGCAGTCCAAAGATGCCCTAACAGAGGCAACATTGCTGGTCCATCCACAAATGAATGCTCCAACTGCCTTGATGATAGATGTGTCTGATGTGGCAGTAGGTGGTGTCTTGGAACAGTACACCAATGGAAAATGGAAGCCTCTAGCATCTTTTAGTAGGCACCTCCGCCCTCCGGAAATGAAATACAGCATGTTTGATAGGGAACTGCTGACACTGTACCTAGTGGTCAGACACTTACGCTATTTTTTGGAAGGCAGTGACTTCACGGTTTTTACTGACCACAAACTGGTAATGTTCGCCTTTGTGAAGGCATCAGATCCCTGGTCAGCCCGCCAACAATGTCACCTATCTTATGTATCTTAGTTTTCAATCAGGATTAAACATATCTCTGGTAAGAGTAATGTGGTGGATGGTACCCTGTTCCGCTCCTTCATTCAAGCAGTAGATGCCTTCTCTTCAGGTGTAGACCACATTGCGCACGCCAAAGCTCAGTGCCAGGATGACGAGCTCCCAGCTTATAGAACTTCTGTCACAAGCCTGCAACTTGAGGATGTAGCCTTTGGGCTGCAAAGTACCACTCTCTTGTGCAACATTTCCACAGGTCAGCCTCACCCTATCGACCCTGCTATGTGGAGATGTTGTATTTTTAATGCCATTCACAGATTGTCCCACCCCTCCATTTGGATGACGGTCCACCTGATAACCGAAAAGTTTGTATAGCATGAACTAAAAAAGCAGGTCATGAACTGGGCAAAGACATGTAGCAACTGCCAATCTGTAAAAGTACAAAGGCACATGAAGGCGCCTGATAACCGAAAAGTTTGTATAGCATGAACTAAAAAAGCAGGTCACGAACTGGGCAAAGACATGTACCAACTGCCAATCTGTAAAAGTACAAAGGCACATGAAGGCGCCGCTTCAGCCTTTCCAGCCACCGCAGCACAGATTTGACCACACGCATGTCGACATTGTGTCCCGCTTCTGGTCAAGGTACTTGTTAACCACCATCGGCAAATTCACTTGGAGGCCGGAGGTGGCTCCTATGATGGACTCATCAATAGGTGACCAGAGGCGGTTCCTATGATGGACTCATTAACCAATTCATGTGCCAGAGCTTTTATTTCTGCCTGAGTATCTCGGTTTGGTCTACTCACACACATCACTTCTAACAGAGGCCCCCAGTTTACCTCCACATTCTGGGATGTTTTGTCATGACTGCTGGGAATGTAGCTCCACCACACAACAGCCTACCACCCACAGTGGAATGGCCTGGTGGACCAGTTCCATAAGCACATGAAGGCTGCACTGAAGGCCTGCCTCCACTGACCTGATTGGGTGGATGAGCTGCCCTGGATCCTTCTGGGAATAAGAATGGCACCCAAGGAGGATCTCAACTCCTCATCAGGAGAATTTCTTTATGGATCCCTACTCATTGTACCTGGGGAGTTCATGCCCACAGCACATGGATAGGAGGTGCCACCGGCTGAAGTCTTAGGCAGACTGCGGGAGCAGGCTTGGAAAATTGGCCCAGTTCCCATGTCAAGGCATGGAACAACAACACCCTTCATCCCAAAGTTCATGTTTGTGCGTGGAGATGCACATGGGCGACCCTTACAGAGGCCGTATGAGGGCTCTTTCAGAGAGCTATGAAACAATCATACAACTTGTTCACTGGACATTGGGGGGGGTCATTCAGAGACATTTACTATTGACCGACTAAACCCCACTCATCTCGACCTTGATCGGTCCTTGTCACAACCTCTGATGCAAAGATGCAGACAACCATCCAAGAGCAGTGGACAATAATAGCACCAAAGCTCTAGCATCCTATCGCCGGTTCTGGGGGGGCCCAAATAGCGGCTCACTGGAGGCTTAATCAAACCGGCTCAGGAGGTTCCGAGTGATGTTATGACATCACATTTTTGATGATGTCATTTGGAATGCGGGCGGGGTTTTAAAAAGCTACATTTGACTGAGTAAACGACTTTTACTGAACCTCGACTCAACCTCGTCTGATCATTTTCTCATCTTCATTTCGCACTGCAGCACAGTCGCTACACTGCCTTACTTTTCATGCACTACTATTTTTTATTTTGTTTTTTATATTATTGTTGTAAGATGGTTCATAATATGTATGATTGCAAAACATTGAAGTTTGAGACTCGTCCATGATAATAAATCCTGATTCTGAGTGGTTCTAAATTAATACTTTACATTAGTATTCACTGAGGAAACAGACTTTGTAGTGAAAGAATTTAATAATTGGTATGATGAAAGTCTAATGAAAATAAAGTCTATAAATAAAGAGGAGGCACTGACATGCCTTAGCAGACTTAAAGATGAATAGGGCCAGATAGGATCTATTCCAGGATTCTGTGGAGGCAAGAGAAGAGATTTCAAAATCCTTGCTGACCACAAGTGGGATTTCTTTTGACTGGAGTATAGCAAATGTGGACCCTCCTTTCAGGAGGGCATCAGGGTAAAGCCTGGTAGTTACAGATCTTTGACATCAGTAGCAGGGAAGTTATTGGAAAAAATGCTGATGGACAGGATTAATGATCACTGGGAATGATTCGCTTCAGTCAGAAACATGACTTAATCAAGGGAAGATCCTGTATGACCAACCTGATCTAATATTTTGAAGAGATCGCCAAGAATATTGACGAGGGCAAGAGACCAAGGGGAGAATGGTTAATTATGTGCATTACACCATACAAATTTATTTTTCTACACTTGCTAATATATGTTTGTATGTTTAATATTTGACTCATGAACAGAAGGAACTTGTACAGAACATTGGTCTGCAACTAATTGTTTTAACCAAAGAATATTTACATGACAAGGATACTTATTGTGATGTGGCATTAGGAAATATTACACAACACAAAGGTAACCTTTGGAGAGGGATGCTGTGGTTGGGAATTCCAGACAGTTAAGGAGAAACACCAAGAAAAGTTAGAAGCTAGCAAATAGTGAAATTAATAGAAAGTGGAAGGTCAATAAATCCAGTGATTCAAGTTGTTCCATAGGTTTTTGCTACCTTTGGTTTCTTGGGATAGAGAGTTCATTTCCAAGGCTTCCTGGATACTTTACATTATAAAGCAAAGAACATGCAGTACAGAAAAGATGATTGTTGTGTGCTAGAGTTTACATTCCACACAGGTCTCTTCTGGTTACTTAATTCTTTCTTTCTTTTTTTCTCTATTTCCTTTCCCTTTGTGTATTTTTAACTTCTGGAAGACATTTTCGTCAACTACTTCCTGTGGCAGTAAATACTATATTCTAATCACACACTAACTAATAAAATTTCTTCTTTTTTCCCTTGTGGTGCACTGTTAGCCCAAATCAGACACACACAAAGATAAAGACTGTACAACAGGCTTTAATCCACAAAGATTTCCACAGAGCCGGGCTGGCTGTGGCTGCAGCAACTCTGAGTGAGGCCTCAGGAGGCCGGCGCCGGCTTATATCCCGGAGGGTGATTGACACCCGACCAGGTGGGGCTTGATCCATTCAGGCCGACTGATTGGCAGCCGGCCAGGTGCTGTCCTGTCCCCTTACACTCCTGCAGGTACAGAGGTTGCCCCCTGCAGTAGGCCGGTGGTGTACCACCACACCCCTTCTGATTTGTTTCATAATTATTTTATATATTTTTGTCTCTTGCCTTGGATTTTCTCACACTGAAGTGTTTCTTCATCTGCCCTCACCAACCCATCCAAAGTTGAAAGGTCACCATTTTTCCTTCCTATTTGCTGAACTAAAAAGTTCCAGTCTATTTTAACCTTCCCTTCAGTTCTCCTAGCATCCCTTTGCAATATTTTTCTGCACTTCATCCCTTGTTTCCATGCCCTTTTTTATATAGTCTGGAATGATAGAACTATGCATGATATTCAGAGAATAACTAGATATATATAGCTTTTGTGATTCACTGCCACCTCAGGCAAAGTGGGATTCTGTAACATCTATTGGTTAAGGAGTTGTTGAAAGAGCAGGCTTACCACTGTCTGAAGGGACAATGACACATTGTCCCTGATGAGTTTTTGGTGGGTCTAGGTTTATCACTTCTATTAATCTGAAAAAGAATAGAATGCAGGAATATGGTGTAACAATGGAAATCTCCCTGTGTAGTGGTTTATTTTCCATCCAAATTTCCAATGACTTTCAACTAAAATAGCAAAGGTTGGCAATATTGCTTGGCATTTTGGGGCTCCGCTGCAGTTTTCCTGGAGAGAATTGAATACAATGGAGATTCCATGAGAAATGACAGTGTATAGGCTGGAAGTAAATACTGATGGGCATGTCGCCAAATATACCGAGATGCTATTGCATGTCTCTCAATACCTGACACAAGTTGGTGAAAAGCAAGTAGTTTTTCCTTCTTACTGAGCTCATGAAGATTGTTTCTAATCATCTTGCACTAGAGGCATTAGGCATTTCAAGCCAAGTCAAGTTTATTGTCATCTGATTGCACAAGTAAAACCCTCTAAGAATTTCCTATCTATGTACTTGTCTAAATGCATTTTAAGTATTGTAAAGGCACTGCTTTTACCACCTGCTCTGGCAGCTTATTCCAGAATAAAAATCAGGTTTATTGTCATGAACATGTGTCACAAAATGTCCTATTTTGTGGCAGTATTATTATGCATTACAGTTGCAAAACTGCTAAAAATTACACTTCCGTAAACACACTATCTAAACATAAATAAATTAGTGCAAAAGGAAAGGAAAAAAATGAGGTAGTTCTGTGGTCCATTGTCCATTCAGATATCTGATGATGGAGAGGAAGAAGCTGTTTTTGTAACATTGGGTGTTCACTTTTGGCATCTTGTACCTCCTACCTGATGGTAGCAGTGAGAAGAGGGCATTGTCTGGATGGTGAGGGTCCTTGATGAAGGAGGCTACTTTCCTGAGATTCCGCCTTTTGCAGATGTCCTTAATGGAGAAGAAGACTAATGTCCATGATGGTGCTGACCAAGTTCACAACTCTCTATAGCCTTAGTCTGTCCTGTGCATTGACCCCTCCATACCAGATAGTGATGCAACTATTCAATATGCTCTCCATAGTACACCTGTAGAAATTTGCAAGAATCTTTTGTGGTGTACCAAATCTCCTCAAGTCTCTAACAGAATATGGCTGCTGGTGAGCCTTTTTCATTATTCCATCAACATGTTGTCTCCTGGATAGACCTTCAGCGATGTTAACACCCAGGAATTTAAACTTCTCTGCCCTCTCCACTGCTGACCCCTTGATGAGGACTGTTGGTGTTCTCCTGGTTTCCCCTTTCAGATAACCACTATTCTCTATATGAAAAAATTACCCCTCAGATCTCCTTTAAATTTCTACCTTTTCACCTTTAACCTGTGTCCCCTGGTTCTTGACTCCCTGTCTTTGGAAAAATGCCTACACCCTATCCTGTCCAAGCCACACATAATTTTATAAACCTCCATATGGTCACCATTTAGGGTCCAATGCTCCAGTGAGAATAAACCCAGCTTCTCCATTTTCTCCTTGTGACCACAGCTCTCCATTCGAGGTAATAGACTAGTGAAATTCTTCTGTACTCTCTCCTTTGCTACCATATCTATCCTGTGGTGTGGCAACTAGAACTGTACTCCAATACTTCAAGTGCAGTCTGACCAATGTTTCGTTCAGTTGTGACATGATATTCCATGGCATATAGGTTCCCCAGCTTAACCGCAGCTGTTATGCTGACAGATTGTGATGGGGCATGGTGCTGCTGCTGGTGGTGGCCCACTGAATTCATGAGTCTTTGATTTTAAGCTGCTGATCAGTTATAAATCTAAACGGCTATGCTTGTTGTACAACTGGGATGTGGCCACTATAACTGAGCAGTGGACACTGCTACCAAGATCTTCAGTGAGACAAAGGCACAGTCTAAAGGTAGATTGATGAGGAAGGCCAAATTGAGTTATTTCTTCAGCTGGCTAACTGAATGCTGGCAACTAACCCAGTTAATTGTTTTTAGGAGTCAACCAGCCATGGCGATGAATGTCAAGGGCACAGAGCAATGCTATTAGTCCTTCTTCCCAATTTGTTTGATGCCTTCTTCATCTTCATCTTAGGCAGTCTGTTGGATCAAGGGTGACTTGCTTCCAATCTGGTTTGTAGATTCTGAGGTGGTTAATGGAACCAGCATGGGCACTGGTTGAAGCCAATACTAATGGAGCCAAAGTGGGAATCTCTTCCACAGAGAGTGGCTGTCAGGTTGGCTCCTTCCACCACTTCCAGAAGGCATCTGATTGTTCTCAATTTGTGGCTTTGAATTGATTAATGTCATTCAAAATGCTGCTTCCCCACTTTGAGCAGTGATGGGGCAAGCGCTGGAGGGAATACAGCAATTCTGCCTGAGTCATTCTCTGGTGGTTTGAATATGATAACTCAACCCAGTGATGATGGTAATCAGCAAGAGTCCTCCTTGCCCCTGTAAGATTGGATGAAGTGCCTTTTGCAATGTTGCATCATGAAGAAGCGTAAAGTGTTTGAGGCGGGGAAGTGTTACGGATGTGACAAATGTTTGATTACAGCACGCTGCCTAAAATTGCTGAAATCAAAACAGAAAATGCCTGAAACACATTTAATATTTCAGGTCAACCTCCATCCAGGTTTCTCCCAAAAAGATGTGACATTTACTGGAACACTTGTGGCACTCTACTTGGCATCAGTTATTGAATATTCTGAAGAAAGGGATTTGTGTTGGTGATGCACAATCGGAGTGTCTCGAAAAAGTAGGGAAAAGGTTGAAGATTTCCAGAATTAGGTTCCTTCCTTCCCAATCTAATTAGTTTCTTCTGGCTTTATTTTCTATCTGAGGCACTTTTATGATAACAATGGACTTGCCTTAAAATGGGAAGTGGTTACAAAACCAATAGTGGTGCTTTTGAAAATGGAGGAAATAAACGCATTTATTTAGAACCATTTTCTTTCTCTCTCTGTTTGGGGGGGGGGGGGGAGGAGGTGGGTGGGTAGTTAATTTGTCATTTAAACTGATCGCTTTAAAAAGTGATGGTTTGTGAAAAAATAGAAATTCAGGGACCACCCAGAATTAAGGAGAAACAAGATTTTTTTTAAAAATCGGAAATTAAAACAGTCAAATAGGACTTTTAAAGAATGAGAAGTGGTCAGAGTAAATTAATTATATAAATATTTTCATAACGGGTCAATTAAAACAAAAAAAAACCAATGATCTAGATTCTAGAAGGTGTCTTGAATAGGGATTATCAATTGCCATCGTTTAATGAACTATATAATGACTAGGACCCCTTCTCTCATCAAATTTAATCATGGTTAGAAAGTATCCATAAAAGTAATGCGGCACGGTTGGCACAGCTGATAACTCAACCCCAGCGATCGCGACCGGACGCGGGTTCGAATCCCGCGCTGTCCGTAAGGAATTTGCACAGTCTCTCCGTGTCTGCGTGGGCTTTCCCCGGGGGCTCTGGTTTCCTCCCGCCGTTCGAAACGTACTGGGGTGCGTATACATTGTAAGGAGACTCGTGGACCGAAATGGCCTGTTAGGCGCTGTATGTCTAAATCCCAAAAAGGATTTTTACAAATGAAATCATGTGAAATCCCCTGATTTTCACCAGAATCCACCAACTCACAAGAGAGAGACAACTTTTTTAGGTTATTGACATGTGGCATTACATTACAAAGAGCTTAACGTCTAATGTTCGTGTCAAGTTCGAAAGGCATATTGAATGAATGGTGAATCCCGCCTTTCAGAATTCACGAAGCTGCAGGGAGGTAGGTTTGAACGAGCGACCGGTTGGCTTGAAGCTCAGAATTTGCTGAAATGGTGAATAAAATATATTACAAACTCTCCCTAGGACTACTTTTTCATTCCGTTCTTGACCAAATGTAAGACGATAACGATTCGATGTTGAAATGGAAAGTAAATTTAGCTGTAAATTTCAGCCAGTTTCTAACATCTGTTACCTTCGGGTCACCAGCCCGTTTCTCACATAAGATTTAATAAGGATCTCCTCACTTTGTAATTATTACTTCCCACTTAAATGGCAACGTGTTGTTACTTTATCCTCTTGTTTTGTTAACTTTTATTTACGTGAACAAATATTCTGCAGACTGTTATTTTCTAAAATAAAATATTTCTAAAATAAAATATTATTATCTATTTTCTTTGATCACATGGAATGGCTCCGTATTTTGGAAATAAAAGAGATGAAATGGTGAGTGAAATCAGAAGAAACTGGAGGTGTTCGTTCAGCAAGCCAGGCAACGCCTGAGCAGAGAGAAAAGCGGAGTTACACTTTTCAGGATGTTAGTACTGTCCCGAGGAAAGATGCTCGACCTGAAATGGTGACTCCGCGGGTGTTGAGAATCTCGAGAACGGTCTTTTGGGAGACAGCACGATTGCGGTTTCACAGACGTACTGGAGAAACTCAGGAGGTCACGCAGCGTTTATAGGAAGCAAAGGGTTTCGGCTCTGAGCTGTTCGTCAAGGTATAAAGAAGACTTGCCTGTTTACGAAGGGATCGGCCCCCAATAGTTGCTTCCTATAAATACTGCGTGACCTGCTGGGTTTCTGCTGCATTTTTGTGCATTGCACTACAATCACAGCATCTGTGATTTTCTCTTTAACTCGATTGTGTACATCACATATATATATATATATATATATATATGTGTGTGTGTGTGTGTGTGTGCGTGTGTCACATTGCCCGTCCACGCAAGTAACAAATGCATTTGAGGGAAAGGAGAGTATTCTGCACAGACAAAACGCCGAATCAACAAACGACGTTGCTTACAGCCATAGTAATGAATGCGGCGGTGTGGTGGCGCGGTCATTTCTGGGGGGAAGAATGGTCATGGAGTTGTTGTCCACGAGCAACACTCCGTGGGTGCAGCAGGAAGTTTCCCTCCCCCCACCCCCCACCCCCAGAATAATGTATCACTTTACCGACTGTTTGCTTTTAGACGCAAAATATTGTATGCTCCTGCAGATCCCATCTTTGAAGCCAGGAAAGCAGATAAAAACAACATTTTCATTGCATCTGCTACAAGGACATTCCTACGTTGCAAAGCATGGGGAGCTCCCGGAATTGGCACCGCTGAAAACAATGGGGAAAAAAATTGACGTCCCCGAAGTATCTTATACTGTGATCTTATAAATCGCACGCACAATGTTGCATAGATACGATTGGAAGTAGATTTTAAATAAAATAATGGATTTATGGTTTGATATTCAGAATTGAGAATGCTGCGCGTTATTTTTTTATATATATTAGCGAGGTCCTGTTGCTGCCCGCCGCCGGAGGCCCCGATGTTAAAAATAGCGCAATACAAATTCACCCTCAAAAAGAGGTGAAAGCAATGTGCCTTTGACAGCTGAGTTTCGTTTGAAAGCACGGCCATCAACATGTATAAGCTCTTAGCTGAGTCCATTTAAAGGCAGTACACAGAGGTTAATTCAGCAATCTGAATGAGTTTGAATCAATTCACCGCACTGTCTCAATTCTCATTGAGATGAAAGCCTCTTTGGCTCTCCCCAAGGTTTTCCAGCAAAACCGTCCTGAGCTCAGCCGACTGTGGCGGATTATGGCATGTTCATCTCCTGGACCTCCAGCAGGACAGGCAAACTGAAAAGAAAAACAATAATTAGGGATAATTGCTTGTGTCCAAACATGAGCATTAAAGAGCCCTTTGGTACTTGGAGGCGGAATGAAAGAGACACCCCCTGTTTTGACAGCTGGGGAGGCGAACATAATTCGTGACAGGCGAAGTGAAACGTCTTCAAACGTTAATACAAGGAGAATACTGGTGAGTATTAGGGGAGGGGACGGAGTCCAAGATGCTATCAATACCGGGCCCGCACTAGGAAGACCGACTCGTTGGAAAGAGGTGGCAGCGGCTCAGAGAAGACAGAACCAAGGAGTCGGACACATTCTTCAATAAACCTTCTCTGGCATTTGCTTCAATGAAAACCGTGACCACGGTGCGCCAGTAATACATCTTTTCCGTGCATTATAATATTAAAATATAGCCCAAAGGGCGGGCAGTCGTCTTGTACTGAAATGGAGAAGGGTCGAAAAGCTGAGACGTGTCTTTATTCTGTCCGCCAGGGAATAATATAAATTAATTGAATAGATCTTCCAGCTTCGTGAAAGAGTTAAAACATTATTTCTCCTTAGGTGTAGCAGTTTAGATCTTATAGGACCAGTAATTCCGAGTGGCATTGCAGTCGAGAGAATCTGAAAAGCTCTTAGTTTCTCTCAGACTTTCTCCATGGGCATTCAACTCTGGTCTATGAAGGCAGCTCTATTTTGTTTAGAAAATGGTCAGTTTAATTTTTATTGAAACTTGATTTCAGTGCAAGGAAGCAGAGCGCACAGAAATCTGCCTTCAACCGTTCCTAGCTGGATCATGTATTTCTGACCTATTTCAATTCAGAGCGCCCTGAATAAGGTTGTTTACATTCATGTATTCATCCATTCCTTTTCTTTTGCCATGTGACTGAAATGCCCTGTGAAACGTTCCCTTGACCTCCGCAAAAGTAATTAAGAGAAATTTCCAGGAATTTGTCATTACATTTCAATTGAAAGCTTCTGAATTAAGTGCGGGCATTCTGCCTTTCTTTTGAGTGCTGGGATCTCTTAAACCTAAATGTAACCGATGATTGCATTTGTTTGGCTTTTTTTTCTTGTGAATCATAAATGTTACAGACTATTTCCTTGATGATGTTCCTTTGGTACTGGGGGGGGGGGGGGGGGGGAATCTTAACTAAACGACATTCTCCCATATTTGAAAGAGGGGCTGAATAAATTTATGTTAGAAAAAGGACCATGTTTGGAAGTGAAAACATGTGATCTCTGATCTGCAGCAAACAGAAATATCTATAAAAATGGACTCTCTGGTCTCAATGCAGCAATTCAGAGGCTTTCAATTGAAATGTGATGACAAATACCTGGAAATGTCTCTTAATTACTTTTGAGGAGGTCAAGGGAACGTTTCACAGAGCATTGCAGCCACAAAAAAAAATCAGGAAAATTCACAATAAACCAAATTGAGCTCCATTGATTAAATGAATGCAAAATAAAATGATTTTCCAATACTTTTCTTTTTGTCCATTGCAATCAGTAACATTGTTTTTAAATTGCAATGAAGGATTCTGCACTTGGGCTCTTCTATGTTAGAAACCATTCACTTTTTAAAAATATTTAATATTCCATACATGCAGTCATTATAATTATTACAATAATACAAATATATATAAAATAATTGATTACATACATGATGGTTTTCACCCCACCCCACCCCCAAAACCCCCTCCCTCCCACCCAACCTCCCACTCGAAGCAAAAAAAATTGAAAAAAGTAAAATGTTTTATAGGTATAAAAAGAGAAGAAGAAAGAAAAGAGAAAGTAAAAAAAGAATCTTTGGATTGCAGAGAGAGATGTTTGTGCAGTACAATTTATCGGTTCTAACATAAACATACAGAGGAGAATTCTGCAGGGCTAGAGGGACAAAAAAGATATCACTACAAATTTAATCCCATTATTTGAGTGTACGGGCACCAGGTTTGTAAAAACATAGAGTATTTATTTCCTAAATTATATAAATAATTTTTTTCCAAAGGAATACAACTTTGAATTTCATCACACCACCTTGGCATAGTTAAAGATGTACCCGATTTCCAAGTAATTGCAATTTTTTTTTGTTTTTTTTTTGCTACCACTAATGCTAATTTAACAAATTTCAAATGATTAATTGATAGTTTCAGTTTAGAATTTGTACCTTCAAAATTTCCTAGTAAAAATAAATCAGGATTTAGCAGAAAAATAACTCCTGTAACTTGTTCCAAAAAGTCACCCAAAAAAGTCTCACATTGAGACAAGACCATGAGAAACCATTCACTTGAATGCAAACTGCAGATCTGACTTTGAATCAGAGGCTGTTTGGAACTAATAATTCAATTCCACTTTGAATTCAATCATTCATTAAGCTTGAGTTGTGGAAATAAGGTTTAAATGTTTATTAAACGGTGTTTAATTGTCATAATCAACAACGACATAGGTATGCAATATTGGAAGTGTAGACAAAAGCTAAAACTAACGGATTTTGCTACACATAGGCTATAATATTCATCATGGTATTTTGATTTTCATCACTAGAAACATCTTGAGTTTCTCTATCCTACAAATTTTATCAGTTCTTCCATTCTTCCAGTGACAAAGCAAAAGATATAAAATGTTGGAACCTTTGTATACATTACAATCATTAATGCTTCATAAGTAGTTGATTTGCCTGAGTCAAAATTCATGCTATTTTGTTTTGGTAAGAATGAGCTTATTCTTATCCAACAAGATGCAGAGTTAGGACTAAGAGATTCAAGTAATCTCTTGGAGCAAGTGTTGAAAATTACCCAACGCCAGAGAGTGATGACAGGAATGGTCGTGCTGAGGCTCAAGACACTAAATGAATAGAGAGACTACACAGAGAAACACAGAGCCAGAACACTGCAGAGATACAGAGGCAAGACAAGCAAATGTGGTAAACATATTCAGTTTTAATGGGAATCTTAGTGCCACCACTACATAAGGTAGAATTTATTTCAAATGTGCCATATATATTGGCTCCTCCAAAACAAAATGACACCTTCCATTTCTCTGACTTATATATGAATGTTATAACCAAAACATATATAGTGGGGCAACAGCGCAACACCCAATTTTCCCTTGCAACCGCTGCAATCATGTCTGCCTGTCCCGCATCGGACTGGTCAGCCACAAACGAGCCTGCAGCTGACGTGGACTTTTTACCCCCTCCATAAATCTTCGTCCGCGAAGCCAAGCCAAAGTAATAACCAAAACATATATAGTGGGGCAACAGCGCAACACCCTTACAGCTCCAGCAATCAGGACCTGGGATCGAATCCCATACTGTCTTTGAGGAGTTTGTACATTCTCCCCATGTCTGCTTGGGTTATCCCTGAGGTCTCTGATTTCCTCCCCCAGTTCGAAATGTAACAGGGATGTAGGTTAATTTGGTGTAAATTGAGCGACATGGACATGTGGGCCGAAATGGCCTGTTACTGTATGTCTAAAACAAAATCAACTTGTGAAAACTGTAGTATTTACTATTCTGACATTTACATTTGTGACATAGATTCAGTGGGGAGATCATTGTCCCAATTTTCACCATTGCAAATGGCATGACTAATGTAAATGATATAGTTTAATTATAAACTTTTTTCCATAACTAGTTATCTTGGGATTAAATTAAATTCACTTCAAAGTTTTGGTTGTAATGTAGAAATACATGTCCATTAGTGTATGCATGGAAACTCCTCAAGGATTTCAGCAACTTAAACCCAATTCTTCAAATGTTTTGTCTCAGTCATATCAAGAACAAAGCAGATGTTCATTGAATCATTGAATTTCACTTTTGTTTGTCATTCATAATTTTTACCCTGCTAAAGTACAAGTAATTCTGAGTATTTGCTTGATATGCATCTCATTTGTGTGTGATTGCTATCAGATGTTTTTAAGTCTAGAATTCTATAACATAAACCACGGGAAATTTTGTAATAATATTCCAGCAATATTAAATTTACAATTAGATTAGAATTTTATTTATTTACATTTTAAATGCCAACCCTACAAGTATATGAGAAGTGCTTATAAACAATTAAACAAAACAAGTCCCTTGAAAGGCTGGACAAATGCCAATTCAATATGCAACAATATAAATTATTCATTCTATTAATAGTTAAATAATTAAAATTATTTAATACTATTATGTTTTGGCCACCCTCCACTACACATCAACAGTTCTGAGGTAGAGAGAGTGGAGAGCACCAGGTTCCTTGGCGTTCACTTAACTAGTGTACACTCACTGGTCAGGAAGGTGCAACAGTGACTGCATTTCCTGAGAAAACTGAAGCGGGCAAAGCTAATGGCCACCATTATATTAATCTTCTATAGGAGCTCTACTGAGAGCATCCTGGGCAGCTGCATCACAGTGTGGAACGGTTGCTGCAGAGAAATGGATTGGAGGTTAATGCACAAGACCATAAGAGTAGCAAAGAGGATCACTGAAGCCTCTCCCCACTCCCCCACCCCACCATCAACGTGATCTAGTGGGATCATTGTTCGAAGAGGGCACGCGAAATCAATGACAACCTCTTCCACCTACACACAGCATCTTTCAGCTGCTCCCGTCAGTTAATATTGTTGGTATATATGATAAAATCTCTTGGAATGTATTATATTTTAAGAAAAAATAAATGGGATAAATATGTGCATTTGTGAAATAATTGTATGTGCCAGACTGTGACATGAGCATGTTTAAATAATTTGACTTAAGTGACCATGTAAGAGTAATGTATTCTGGCAGTTGTTTAAATTGTGTTGATCAGAGCTCATCCAGCGAACCCAATTAGTTTGTCCATTGAGCCCTTACTAGCCAGTAAAGGTCACTAGTTTGATTCCGGGACTGCAATGAAATAGTTAGGCTCACACAAGGCAGTGAGTAAAAGTTACCAAAGACACTACAGACCTGAGGTTAAAGATTTAAAAATTATTTTGTTCTCACTCTTGATAGCTATCAGTGTCTGCCTGAAATATACAAATGTGACATAAGTATTCTCATTTATGGCATAATAAGTGCTTTGCAGAAAATCTCTGCAAAGTTTGGACTTAACTAATGACTCCTTTTTTCCTTTTTCAATATTTTTATTGTTTTATAAGTAATAATAAAAAGTATCCAACAAAGTAGATATTCTATTACATATGGCTACAAATAACCTATGATACATTGAAAAAGACAAAAAAGAAAAAAGACATAACATGTAAAAATTATACTAAAAACCTAACCCCTCCCTTGTGAAGTCATTGGTAAGAGGGAAATATTGTAAGAGGGAAAAACCAATCACAAAACAGGATCTAAATAATCTTATAAATTATGAAAGTAATTAAGAAAAGGACCCCATAAACTTACAAAGTTAAAATTGATTTCAGTAGTAGAACATCTAATTTTTTTCCAAAATTAGGCAAGTCATCACATCTGACAGCCACTGAATATGAGCAAGAGGGCAGCATCTTTCTATCTCACTAATGTACCTCAACTACATGGGATTGTAGCCCAGATAAATCCAAATCATTTAGCTTACTTGCTCCAAACAGGGCAAGGAAAGGATTGGGAATCAAA